>NC_030384.2:2764899-2843867 GCF_001625215.2 Daucus carota subsp. sativus | reverse complement strand
GGATTATGTGAATGAAACATAATTTGTGGTAGACTTGAACTATTTTTATCACCCTGTGTAATCACGATAGATGACTTGTTATTTAAAACCTCTCTGCTTACACTACCGCTATAGAGATATAGGGTCTGAGCTTTGTTGGTGTCCATGAGATTTCTGTCTTAATTGCGGATTTTGATTGGTATGATATGTGTGCAACGAGAGTTGGCATGTATTACTTTCGTGTTGTCTGATTAGGATCAACAGTCACATGTTAATCAGTAATTTCAATTCTAGATGAATTCGATAATGAAATTAGAATCCCATGTGTTTTCCTATTCTGAATTTGATTATTAAATTTAGTTATTAGTATAAAAGAAACCATCCTTGTTAATTGTCTTGGCAGTGAAAATTGCGCATACATTGTTGCATAGGTGCATATTCTTAATTCACCAGTCTCTGTGGGATCGAACTTAATATATTACTTGTGATCACGTGCGCTTGCGTGTAGTGTAGATTTCACCGAACATTCAGCAGTATTATCATTAAGCTGAAATGTGTGACTAGTTGATCCATCAGCTCCCCCTGAGTTGTTGCCAGGTTGACTTGATGATCCACCACTGGCATCAGTGGAATCTCCAGCATTATTGCCATTTCCTCCACCATTGCCTGGATCATTATCATTGTTGTCATCTCCTGTTGCAACCTCAGGTGGAATATCATCATCTGAATCAGAGTCTGGATAGTTGTCAAACTTCAGAGACTCAGATGGATCAGCAGATTGTATACTTGGAAGTTTAGTGTCATCAAATGTAACATTGACACTAACTTTCACTGACAGAGTATCAATTATAAAAACTCTATAAGCATTATTTGTATAACCAACAAAAATTGCTTCAGAAGCCTTTGGCTCAAACTTGTTCAAGTTCTCTTCACCATCCTTGAGAACAAAACACTTGGCTCCAAAGACATGAAGATGTTTGACATAAGGTTTCTTGTTGTTATACAAATGAAATGGAGTTTTCATATGATCCTTGTTGATCAAAGTTCTATTCTGGGTATAGCAGGCAGTAGACACAGCTTCAGCCCAAAAGTACAGAGGAAGCTTTGCTTCAGCAATCATAGTCCTTGCAGCTTCGATCAGTGTACGATTCTTTCTTTCGACGACTCCATTCTGCTGAGGAGTTCTTGGTGCTGAATACTGCCTTCTAATTCCCTTTTCAGAGTAAAAGTTGATTAGAGTTTGATTTTTAAACTCAGTTCCATTGTCTGATCTTACAGCTTTTACAGGAACACCTTTTTCCAACTCAACCAACTTGATATGATCAATTACAGTCAGGGGAGTTTCATCCTTAGAAGCCAGGAAGTAAACCCAAGTAAATTTAGAGAAGTCATCCACAATGACTAAGGCATATCTTCCTCCATCAATAGATGCAACATTCACGGGGCCAAACAAATCCATATGCAACAAATGAAGTGGATCTGTAATGGTATTGATGGTTTTGCCTTTGTGAGATGCTCTCTTCGCTTTTCCTTTCTGACAAGCTTCACAAAGATCATCAGTTGAGAATTCCAGGGAAGGCAACCCTCTTACTAGATCTCTCTTGACTAGAGAGTTCATGGTTTTGAAGTTGAGGTGTGAGAGCTTCTTATGCCATAACCAACTATCTTCAGCTGACGCTTTGGCGTAGAAACAGTGAACTTCGTTTCCTGGTCCTGAAGACAAATCAGCTACGAATATATTGCCTTTCCTTATGCCACATAATGAAGGACGCTTATCCTTGATATGTTTAATGATACATATCTCTTTTCAAAATGAACATAATAACCTTTGTCACAGAATTGACTGACACTCAGGAGATTATGTTGAAGTCCTTCAACTATTGCAATATCTTCTATGATGATCCTTCCAATTTTGTACTTGCCATATCCCACAGTACGACCTTTGCTATTATCAGCAAAACTGACTGTAGGGCCAGCTCCTTCTCTTATGTCCTCCAGCAGGGATTTATTGCCAGTCATGTGCATTGACGCTCCACTGTCAAGCACCCAGGTAACACGAACAACTCCACTGGCACCCTGCAAAAGACAACTTGATTAGACAGTCTTTGGGACCCATACTTGATTGGGTCCGGCAGTCTTAAAGAACTGATTTCTATTAGGTAATACAACAAAGCCTCTTGGACTGATACTTGGTTCAGACTTGACTGAACTTACTTCCTTAACAACAGCCTTATAAACCTTAGTTTTAGGCTTTGGAACATAAGTCTCCTTCCTAACATGAGTAGGACTAGCAGTCTTTGATCTAGCATGCTTGTTGTTTGTGTGTTGTCTAGGTGATGTGTTTTCATTTTTAGCATGCAAATTTTTAAAATAAGCAGACATCAAATTGAAAGCACAAGTCATACAATTATCAACACTACAAGATTTATGACATGCATCAAAAGCAGGAACAACAGAAGTATCAGTCATAGTAGTAGGAACATCAATAGATTCTACTCTAACCTTGTTATCAGATTTAAAGTTTCAGTAGCATGACACCTATTGTTCTTGTTCTTACTATTAACAAAATTATTGGGCTTGTTGAATTTAGTTCTCTCAGAGTTGACACCTAAACCAGCTTTAGGCAACCTAACATTGCCTTTCACTTTAATTGGTTTCAGGTTTGTCAGAATCTCATCTCTCATCTCATTACTCTCTTTCATTTTAAGGTCTTCCTGTTTTAGTTCATATCTAATGACAACAGGAGTCTCTAAAGAGGTTCAGCTTCTGAGGTTTTAAACAAAGGTTTAAGGGAATCTTTCAAACAAAAGGAATTCCCTCTCTCTTCAGCACTCTTCTTAAAAGGAGTAATGTTACTAGCCTTACCTACAGATTGTTATAGTCAAAGCCTATTCCAACAGTTCTCTTGATCTCTTGTTTATCATTAAGTTCTTTGACTATCAAGGAGGCATCCTTAAAGGCTTTGCATTTCACTTTCTCTTCGTCTAGCTGAAGTCTTAAAGCAATCTCACCTTTCTCTAGAACTTTGACTTTAGCACATGTAATCCTAAGTCCATAGTCAATTGTTCTATTTTAGGTTTTAATACTTTCATCTCATTCATTTTATAAGCATGAATTTCTAAGACTAAAGTATCAATTTTAAGATTAGCAGCTTTCATCCTTTTAATAGCATCATCTCTTTCAAGTCCTAATTGCATAAACAGTTTAGGGCATGTAGGATCTACCTGAAAGCTTCCAGCAGGAGGAGGTGAAGATGATCCAGTAGTAGCCATGAAAGCAACATTCCCTAGCTGCTCCTCTTCATCACTATCTGTATCATCCCAGCTTTTGCCTTCTGCCAGATAAGACTTGCTTTTGAAACTTTGACTTCCAGAAGTACCATGATGCTTTCTAACCAGTGCATCATACTTCTGCTTCAGCTCATCATACGAATCTTTTCTTTTTTCCTTGAACCTTGGGCTGTTTGCATTCAGTTGCAAAGTGTCCAGGTTCACCACAATTGAAGCATTTGAACTTGCTTCTGTCCACCATCCCAGTCTTGTATCCTCCTTTGCTTGTAGAAGATGAATAGCCTCCCTTCTGAAACTTACTAACAGTAGGTTTGTATTTATAGGAAGGGTTCTTCCGGAATCTCATGTTTCCAAACTTCTTGGCAAACAGTGATAGAGATTGATCTTCTAACTGTTCAAGCTCTTCCATTGTATAGAACTCTTCGTCACCACTGGTAGAAGCAGTCTGACCCATCTCAGGTACAACAATTCCTGAGTAGTCTCAGAAGGAACAACAACATCCTTCTTCTTTTCTTCCAGTACAGGTGACTCAACAACTAGAGCTCTCGAATGGTTCTGTGTTTTACCCCAGCCATATCTCTGTTTACTCTGAACTTGCTCCAGTTCATAAGTTTTCAAAACTCCGTAGAGTCTTTCCAGAGAAATCTCATTTAGATCTCTGCTTTCCCTGATGGCAGTGATTCTGTGTTCCAGATGTTCAGGAAGGGTTAAGAGAAACTTCATGTTGACCTCTTTCTTGTCGTAGAATTTCCCATTCAGATTTAAATTATTTATCAAATTATTAAGTCTGATAAATACTTCTGAAATCCCTTCACCGGGATGGGAACCAAACTGTTCATACTGAGCCATCAGTATCTCTTTCTTGTTTTCCCTAACTTCCTCTGAGCCTTCATTGATAATCTCTAATGTATCCCAGATTTGGCTTGGCGTTCGTACAATTTACAACAGCATTGTACATCACTGGATTTAGAGATTCAACCAAGATTAGTTGAAGAGCATCATCTAAGTTCATTTGATCACTCTCTTCATCTGTGTACTCAGAAAGTTCTTTCGGAATTACCTGATGAGGTATCAACACACCATCCTCTTCGTGTGCTAATATGACCTTCATCGGAGTAGTAACACCCTTGTCTAAAATCCCAATGTATTTTCTGTTCGCAGTGCGGAGGAATAGGAACATGTGCCTCTTCCATAGGCCAAAGTGTTCCTGGCTGAACGGTGGGATTTTGATGCTACTGATCTTTTGTGTACTCATGTTTAAGGATTTGAAGTGAATAGTAATTGGAGAGATTTAGATTTTTGAAAGAAAAATATTTTTAATCAAAATTAATTTTTGGAATAAAATTAATTCGAATAAAAAATATTTGGACGTTACAGAGTGTGTATAGGATCTAATACGGAAAAATGGTATCAACCTCGCTCTGATACCAATTGTTAGGTCCAGATATGATTGTAGAAGGGGGGGGGGGTTGAATACAATCAGTACCAAATCGTCGCGGAAGTAAATCTGATTGAATATGATTTGTTAATCAGATTATAATTAATTAATATAACAATGTTTGACGTCGTTATATAATTAAAATGGTTCAGTTTTAATGTCCACTAAAGTTCGTAGAATAAATTCGACAGGGTATATTCTAGATTTAGTGATTAAAACAACCGGGTTATCAAAGCACAGAAAACTGTGGATATAACGATCAAGCAAGTTACGAACAACTTGAAAGCTTTACAAATGCTTTGATTACAAAGTGAATGAACACTAAAAATGAAGGATGCAATGCCATATTTATAGGCAAAGCATTTGTACTTGTAAGACAATTGAAAGACAAGACAATTGCAAGTAGAAAAGACAATCTAGCAAGGGCAAGACAATTACAATTGCCTAGCAAGCCAAAAGCATGGCAGAAAGACAATTTTAAGGCTAGCAAGACAATACAGAGCTCGGTCAGACAATTTCCATTCGGTCAGACAATCTCAGATTGTCTTGCTGATCTTCATTCGGTCAGACAATCTTTGATTGTCTGGGAAGTCACAGAATGTCTTGCAGACAATTTATCTCGGTCAGACAATGCCTAATTGTCTTGGCAGATTGCATTCGGTCAGACAATATAAGATTGTCTTGGCAGAGCATTCTCTCGGGCAGACAATCTTGATTGTCTTGCTGAGAACCATTCGGCCAGACAATCTTAGATTGTCTTGGAAGCCACATCCATTGTCTTCCAGACAATCATTCGGTCAGACAATCTTGATTGTCTTGACAGCTGAAATATTCGGTAAGACAATTTTGATTGTCTTGCTGAGCTTGAGTGGATGATTGATTGTAATTGTAGATTATATTTAAATAGAAAATTATCCACTTAATTAATTTAATCATATAAATTCATAAATTAAATTAATTCGAGATTGAATTAATTTAACAAATAAATTACATAATTAATTTAATTATTTGAGAAGTGAAATAATAATCTATTAAATATTAAATCACCCATTCTTCAGTAGAATTGCTTCCCGTCTTCTTTAAACATTAATAACTCCGTCTTGATCAGTCGAACGAACGAACCACCAACTCTGCTTGACTTCAAATATTCAATTTGAATAACTGATACACAGATGCACTGTCTGGTTCATCTGTATCTAGTTAACTCAAATATTCTTTGTCAAATAAACATTAAGAATTTGATTTGTTCGTCGAGTCTTCGTCTTGTAAGTACTTCTTCATTAACTGGAATCTTCTGATAAAATAAAGTATAGAAACTTTATGTCTTCTGAAATCCTGGACGTGCCACAAAAGATTATTTGTGCACTGAGGCTTGAACATATTAATGAACTTCTTTCAGTGGTGTGCAGCAGCATCCTGGAATTTATCTGACATATAATTCCCATAAATCATTTGACGTTATTCGTACGGATTCCGTTGACTTGCTATTTACTGAGCTTTCTTATCTGAATTGAGTTGTACCTCTTTAAATACAAATAGGCTGAACATATGCCTTTCAAAAACTATTTGCTTATTGGTTTTGTAGAAAAAGTCATTATTATTAAATTAAAAATTTTCTTTTGTATTTATATCGAATATAGATATTATTAGTCGACTTCTATAATTTGTACATGCCAAGTGAAGATGCTAAAGTTGTCTTGGTTGATGAAGCTGGCCAAGAGAGAGACACAACATATCTAGCAAAACACCATGGTCTGAGTGCTCGTTGGAAAAGGTTTGCAAGGGAGCATGAGCTTGTGAGAGGAGATATATTGGTATTTCATATGATTACACATTACATATTCAAGGTATTGTTTTTCTCATTTAGATACTTTGTTTGTACCCTTTGAAGTTCCACCCTTAATATAATTGGATCGTGCATTTACTCATGCGTAACGGTTGACATATGTAAGGGTGGAACAAAGTATCTAAATGAGAAAAAAAATATCTTGAATATGTATGGTGCGGTCATCTGAAAGACCAATACATCTCTTTTCACGAGCTCATGCTCCGTCGCAAACCTTTTCCAACCAGCACTCAGACCATGGTGTTTTGCTAGATATGTCGTGTCCCTCTCTTGGCCAACTTCATCCACCAAGACGACTTTAACATTTTCACTCGGCATGCACAAATTACCAAAGTCGGCTGGTAATATCTATATTCGAAATAAATACAAAAGAAATTTTTTAATTTAATAATGGCGACTTTGTCTACAAAACTAATAAACAAATACTTTTAAGGGGAGAGTATGAGATGCATAGCAACCAAAAACTGTTGGAAACATTGGAGTGAACTATTGGTTTTGAAAATTTAGGATAGTGAACGGGTATGCTTTGAAGCACTTTTCTGCCCGATCTATAACTTTCTTCTAATCCTCGTCTTGATCTAAGCCATTAATAAGAGTTCGCTTCTGGCTCGAGCTAAATTTGTCAAAAACAAGATAAGTTGATAGAACTATGAATCATTATTGAAGACTATTAGCTTAATTGCTTTTAGAATATTACAAATAAGGGGCAATAATTACAATAGAATATTATTACCTCACTTCTCCTTGAACAACTTAATTGCCCTGCTAGTGAACACAAGACAACTTTACTATTTAGTTTAGTTTAATCAAATAACAAAATTATGTATGAACGGACTGCAGTTTTCGGCAAATGTTCACTATCAAATTCCTAATGGCACTTCATCAAATTATACCGTCATTATAATTTTACATTAATTTTGAAATAAGAATATATATTATTAAATAAGTTATTGAGAGGAACAAAATTGAACTTTCTACCAGTATAAGGACCATTGTGTGGAACGACCGACTTACCAGCCTTGATCGTTAGTCGTTGCTACAGAAGCGAGCGAGCTCCTGGAGAAGAAAATCAATATATCACTTATGGAGAGTCTTATCAATTGTCATGAGTACCAATTTGGCACAAAATATTAGTCATATAAATAGTTTTGTAAAGTAATATGACGTTTAGCGGTCATGAATTGATAAATAAGAAACAGAATGATATTCTCTCTCTCTCTCTCTCCTCTCTTATTTTTCTAGTAAATCAAGGAGAAGTGAGGTAAAAATATTGTTAATCAAATAGAAGTGAGGTAAAAATATGTATTGTAATCATTGCCCCTTATTTGTAATAGTTTCAGAGCAATTAAGTTAATAGTCTATAATAATGATGCATAGTTGTATCAACTTATCTTGTTTTTAACAACTTTAGCTCGAGCGGGAGGAAGACTCTTATTGATAGCCTATATCAAGACGAGGATTCTAAGAAATCTGTTATAGATCGGGCAGAAAAAGTGCTTCAAAGCATACCAGTTCAATATCCTAAATTTTCAAAACCGATGGTTCAATCCAATATTTCCAACAGTTTTTGGTTGGTATGCATCTCATACTCTCCTAGTAAAACTATTTGCTTATTGGTTTTGTAGACAAAGTCATTATTATTGAATTAAAAATTTTCTTTTGTATTTATATCGAATATAGATATTATTAGTCGACTTCTGTAATTTGTACATGCCAAGTGAAGATGCTAAAGTTGTCTTGGTTGATGAAGCTGGCCAAGAGAGAGACACAACATATCTAGCAAAACACCATGGTCTGAGTGCTCGTTGGAAAAGGTTTGCAAGGGAGCATGAGCTTGTGAGAGGAGATATATTGGTATTTCATATGATCACACATTACATATTCAAGGTATTGTTTTTCTCATTTAGATACTTTGTTTGTACATGTTGAAGTTCCACCCTTAATATAATTCGATCGTGCATTTACTCATGCGTAACGGTTGACATATGTAAGGGTGGAACAAAGTATCTAAATGAGAAAAAAAATATCTTGAATATGTATGGTGCGGTCATCTGAAAGACCAATACATCTCTTTTCACGAGCTCATGCTCCGTCGCAAACCTTTTCCAACCAGCACTCAGACCATGGTGTTTTGCTAGATATGTCGTGTCCCTCTCTTGGCCAACTTCATCCACCAAGACGACTTTAACATTTTCACTCGGCATGCACAAATTACCAAAGTCGGCTGGTAATATCTATATTCGAAATAAATACAAAAGAAATTTTTTAATTTAATAATGGCGACTTTGTCTACAAAACTAATAAACAAATACTTTTAAGGGGAGAGTATGAGATGCATACCAACCAAAAACTGTTGGAAACATTGGAGTGAACTATTGGTTTTGAAAATTTAGGATATTGAACGGGTATGCTTTGAAGCACTTTTTCTGCCCGATCTATAACTTTCTTCGAATCCTCGTCTTGATATAAGCCATTAATAAGAGTTCGCTTCTGGCTCGAGCTAAATTTGTCAAAAACAAGATAAGTTGATAGAACTATGAATCATTATTGAAGACTATTAGCTTAATTGCTTTTAGAATATTACAAATAAGGGGCAATAATTACAATAGAATATTATTACCTCACTTCTCCTTGAACAACTTAATTGCCCTGCTAGTGAACACAAGACAACTTTACTATTTAGTTTAGTTTAATCAAATAACAAAATTATGTATGAATGGACTGCAGTTTTCGGCAAAATGTTCACTATCAAATTCCTAATGGCACTTCATCAAATTATACTGTCATTATAATTTTACATTAATTTGAAATAAGAATATATATTATTAAATAAGTTATTGAGAGGAACAAAATTGAACTTTCTACCAGTATAAGGACCATTGTGTGGAACGACCGACTTACCAGCCTTGATCGTTAGTCGTTGCTACAGAAGCGAGCGAGCTCCTGGAGAAGAAAATGAATATATCACTTATGGAGAGTCTTATCAATTGTCATGAGTACCAATTTGGCACAAAATATTAGTCATATAAATAGTTTTGTAAAGTAATATGACGTTTAGCGGTCATGAATTGATAAATAAGAAACAGAATGATATTCTCTCTCTCTCTCCCTCTCTCTTATTTTTCTAGTAAATCATGGAGAAGTGAGGTAAAAATATTGTTAATCAAATAGAAGTGAGGTAAAAATATTGTATTGTAATCATTGCCCCTTATTTGTAATATTTTCAGAGCAATTAAGTTAATAGTCTATAATAATGATGCATAGTTGTATCAACTTATCTTGTTTTTAACAACTTTAGCTCGAGCGGGAGGAAGACTCTTATTGATAGCCTATATCAAGACGAGGATTCTAAGAAATCTGTTATAGATCGGGCAGAAAAAGTGCTTCAAAGCATACCAGTTCAATATCCTAAATTTTCAAAACCGATGGTTCAATCCAATATTTCCAATAGTTTTTGGTTGCTATGCATCTCATACTCTCCTAGTAAACTATTTGCTTATTGTTTTGTAGACAAAGTCATTATTATTGAATTAAAAATTTTCTTTTGTATTTATATCGAATATAGATATTATTAGTCGACTTCTGTAATTTGTACATGCCAAGTGAAGATGCTAAAGTTGTCTTGGTTGATGAAGCTGGCCAAGAGAGAGACACAACATATCTAGCAAAACACCATGGTCTGAGTGCTCGTTGGAAAAGGTTTGCAAGGGAGCATGAGCTTGTGAGAGGAGATATATTGGTATTTCATATGATCACACATTACATATTCAAGGTATTGTTTTTCTCATTTAGATACTTTGTTTGTACATGTTGAAGTTCCACCCTTAATATAATTCGATCGTGCATTTACTCATGCGTAACGGTTGACATATGTAAGGGTGGAACAAAGTATCTAAATGAGAAAAAAAATATCTTGAATATGTATGGTGCGGTCATCTGAAAGACCAATACATCTCTTTTCACGAGCTCATGCTCCGTCGCAAACCTTTTCCAACCAGCACTCAGACCATGGTGTTTTGCTAGATATGTCGTGTCCCTCTCTTGGCCAACTTCATCCACCAAGACGACTTTAACATTTTCACTCGGCATGCACAAATTACCAAAGTCGGCTGGTAATATCTATATTCGAAATAAATACAAAAGAAATTTTTTAATTTAATAATGGCGACTTTGTCTACAAAACTAATAAACAAATACTTTTAAGGGGAGAGTATGAGATGCATAGCAACCAAAAACTGTTGGAAACATTGGAGTGAACTATTGGTTTTGAAAATTTAGGATATTGAACGGGTATGATTTGAAGCACTTTTTCTGCCCGATCTATAACTTTCTTCGAATCCTCGTCTTGATCTAAGCCATTAATAAGAGTTCGCTTCTGGCTCGAGCTAAATTTGTCAAAAACAAGATAAGTTGATAGAACTATGAATCATTATTGAAGACTATTAGCTTAATTGCTTTTAGAATATTACAAATAAGGGGCAATAATTACAATAGAATATTATTACCTCACTTCTCCTTGAACAACTTAATTGCCCTGCTAGTGAACACAAGACAACTTTACTATTTAGTTTAGTTTAATCAAATAACAAAATTATGTATGAATGGACTGCAGTTTTCGGCAAAATGTTCACTATCAAATTCCTAATGGCACTTCATCAAATTATACTGTCATTATAATTTTACATTAATTTTGAAATAAGAATATATATTATTAAATAAGTTATTGAGAGGAACAAAATTGAACTTTCTACCAGTATAAGGACCATTGTGTGGAACGACCGACTTACCAGCCTTGATCGTTAGCCGTTGCTACAGAAGCGAGCGAGCTCCTGGAGAAGAAAATCAATATATCACTTATGGAGAGTCTTATCAATTGTCATGAGTACCAATTTGGCACAAAATATTAGTCATATAAATAGTTTTGTAAAGTAATATGACGTTTAGCGGTCATGAATTGATAAATAAGAAACAGAATGATATCTGTCTCTCTCCCTCTCTCTCTCTCTCTTATTTTTCTAGTAAATCAAGGAGAAGTGAGGTAAAAATATTGTTAATCAAATAGAAGTGAGGTAAAAATATTGTATTGTAATCATTGCCCCTTATTTGTAATATTTTCAGAGCAATTAAGTTAATAGTCTATAATAATGATGCATAGTTGTATCAACTTATCTTGTTTTTGACAACTTTAGCTCGAGCGGGAGGAAGACTCTTATTGATAGCCTATATCAAGACGAGGATTCTAAGAAATCTGTTATAGATCGGGCAGAAAAAGTGCTTCAAAGCATACCAGTTCAATATCCTAAATTTTCAAAACCGATGGTTCAATCCAATATTTCCAACAGTTTTTGGTTGGTATGCATCTCATACTCTCCTAGTAAAACTATTTGCTTATTGGTTTTGTAGACAAAGTCATTATTATTGAATTAAAAATTTTCTTTTGTATTTATATCGAATATAGATATTATTAGTCGACTTCTGTAATTTGTACATGCCAAGTGAAGATGCTAAAGCTGTCTTGGTTGATGAAGCTGGCCAAGAGAGAGACACAACATATCTAGCAAAACACCATGGTCTGAGTGCTCGTTGGAAAAGGTTTGCAAGGGAGCATGAGCTTGTGAGAGGAGATATATTGGTATTTCATATGATCACACATTACATATTCAAGGTATTGTTTTTCTCATTAGATACTTTGTTTGTACACGTTGAAGTTCCACCCTTAATATAATTCGATCGTGCATTTACTCATGCGTAACGGTTGACATATGTAAGGGTGGAACAAAGTATCTAAATGAGAAAAAAAATATCTTGAATATGTATGGTGCGGTCATCTGAAAGACCAATACATCTCTTTTCACGAGCTCATGCTCCGTCGCAAACCTTTTCCAACCAGCACTCAGACCATGGTGTTTTGCTAGATATGTCGTGTCCCTCTCTTGGCCAACTTCATCCACCAAGACGACTTTAACATTTTCACTCGGCATGCACAAATTACCAAAGTCGGCTGGTAATATCTATATTCGAAATAAATACAAAAGAAATTTTTTAATTTAATAATGGCGACTTTGTCTACAAAACTAATAAACAAATACTTTTAAGGGGAGAGTATGAGATGCATACCAACCAAAAACTGTTGGAAACATTGGAGTGAACTATTGGTTTTGAAAATTTAGGATATTGAACGGGTATGCTTTGAAGCACTTTTTCTGCCCGATCTATAACTTTCTTCGAATCCTCGTCTTGATATAAGCCATTAATAAGAGTTCGCTTCTGGCTCGAGCTAAATTTGTCAAAAACAAGATAAGTTGATAGAACTCTGAATCATTATTGAAGACTATTAGCTTAATTGCTTTTAGAATATTACAAATAAGGGGCAATAATTACAATAGAATATTTTTACCTCACTTCTCCTTGAACAACTTAATTGCCCTGCTAGTGAACACAAGACAACTTTACTATTTAGTTTAGTTTAATCAAATAAAAAAAATTATGTATGAATGGACTACAGTTTTCGGCAAAATGTTCACTATCAAATTCCTAATGGCACTTCATCAAATTATACTGTCATTATAATTTTACATTAATTTTGAAATAAGAATATATATTATTAAATAAGTTATTGAGAGGAACAAAATTGAACTTTCTACCAGTATAAGGACCATTGTGTGGAACGATCGACTTACCAGCCTTGATCGTTAGCCGTTGCTACAGAAGCGAGCGAGCTCCTGGAGAAGAAAATCAATATATCACTTATGGAGAGTCTTATGAATTGTCATGAGTACCAATTTGGCACAAAATATTAGTCATATAAATAGTTTTGTAAAGTAATATGACGTTTAGCAGTCATGAATTGATAAATAAGAAAGAGAATGATATTCTCTTTCTCTCTCTCTTATATTTTTAGTAAATCAAGGAGAAGTGAGGTAAAAATATTGTTAATCAAATAGAAGTGAGGTAAAAATATTGTATTGTAATCATTGCCCCTTATTTGTAATATTTTCAGAGCAATTAAGTTAATAGTCTATAATAATGATGCATAGTTGTATCAACTTATCTTGTTTTTCACAACTTTAGCTCGAGCGGGAGGAAGACTCTTATTGATAGCCTATATCAAGACGAGGATTCTAAGAAATCTGTTATAGATCGGGCAGAAAAAGTGCTTCAAAGCATACCAGTTCAATATCCTAAATTTTCAAAACCGATGGTTCAATCCAATATTGCCAACAGTTTTTGGTTGGTATGCATCTCATACTCTCCTAGTAAAACTATTTTCTTATCGGTTTGTCGACAAAGTCATTATTATTGAATTAAAAATTTTCTTTTGTATTTATATCGAATATAGATATTATTAGTCGACTTCTGTAATTTGTACATGCCAAGTGAAGATGCTAAAAGTGTCTTGGTTGATGAAGCTGGCCAAGAGAGAGACACAACATATCTAGCAAAACACCATGGTCTGAGTGCTCGTTGGAAAAGGTTTGCAATGGAGCATGAGCTTGTGAGAAGAGATATATTGGTATTTCATATGATCACACATTACATATTCAAGGTATTGTTTTTCTCATTTAGATACTTTGTTTGTACATGTTGAAGTTCCACCCTTAATATAATTCGATAATGCATTTACTCATGCGTAACGGTTGACATATGTAAGGGTGGAACAAAGTATCTAAATGAGAAAAAAAATATCTTGAATATGTATGGTGCGGTCATCTGAAAGACCAATACATCTCTTTTCACGAGCTCATGCTCCGTCGCAAACCTTTTCCAACCAGCACTCAGACCATGGTGTTTTGCTAGATATGTCGTGTCCCTCTCTTGGCCAACTTCATCCACCAAGACGACTTTAACATTTTCACTCGGCATGCACAAATTACCAAAGTCGGCTGGTAATATCTATATTCGAAATAAATACAAAAGAAATTTTTTAATTTAATAATGGCGACTTTGTCTACAAAACTAATAAACAAATACTTTTAAGGGGAGAGTATGAGATGCATACCAACCAAAAACTGTTGGAAACATTGGAGTGAACTATTGGTTTTGAAAATTTAGGATATTGAACGGGTATGCTTTGAAGCACTTTTTCTGCCCGATCTATAACTTTCTTCGAATCCTCGTCTTGATATAAGCCATTAATAAGAGTTCGCTTCTGGCTCGAGCTAAATTTGTCAAAAACAAGATAAGTTGATAGAACTATGAATCATTATTGAAGACTATTAGCTTAATTGCTTTTAGAATATTACAAATAAGGGGCAATAATTACAATAGAATATTATTACCTCACTTCTCCTTGAACAACTTAATTGCCCTGCTAGTGAACACAAGACAACTTTACTATTTAGTTTAGTTTAATCAAATAACAAAATTATGTATGAATGGACTGCAGTTTTCGGCAAAATGTTCACTATCAAATTCCTAATGGCACTTCATCAAATTATACTGTCATTATAATTTTACATTAATTTGAAATAAGAATATATATTATTAAATAAGTTATTGAGAGGAACAAAATTGAACTTTCTACCAGTATAAGGACCATTGTGTGGAACGACCGACTTACCAGCCTTGATCGTTAGCCGTTGCTACAGAAGCGAGCGAGCTCCTGGAGAAGAAAATCAATATATCACTTATGGAGAGTCTTATCAATTGTCATGAGTACCAATTTGGCACAAAATATTAGTCATATAAATAGTTTTGTAAAGTAATATGACGTTTAGCGGTCATGAATTGATAAATAAGAAACAGAATGATATTCTCTCTCTCTCTCCCTCTCTCTCTTATTTTTCTAGTAAATCAAGGAGAAGTGAGGTAAAAATATTGTTAATCAAATAGAAGTGAGGTAAAAATATTGTATTGTAATCATTGCCCCTTATTTGTAATATTTTCAGAGCAATTAAGTTAATAGTCTATAATAATGATGCATAGTTGTATCAACTTATCTTGTTTTTGACAACTTTAGCTCGAGCGGGAGGAAGACTCTTATTGATAGCCTATATCAAGACGAGGATTCTAAGAAATCTGTTATAGATCGGGCAGAAAAAGTGCTTCAAAGCATACCAGTTCAATATCCTAAATTTTCAAAACCGATGGTTCAATCCAATATTTCCAACAGTTTTTGGTTGGTATGCATCTCATACTCTCCTAGTAAAACTATTTGCTTATTGGTTTTGTAGACAAAGTCATTATTATTGAATTAAAAATTTTCTTTTGTATTTATATCGAATATAGATATTATTAGTCGACTTCTGTAATTTGTACATGCCAAGTGAAGATGCTAAAGTTGTCTTGGTTGATGAAGCTGGCCAAGAGAGAGACACAACATATCTAGCAAAACACCATGGTCTGAGTGCTCGTTGGAAAAGGTTTGCAAGGGAGCATGAGCTTGTGAGAGGAGATATATTGGTATTTCATATGATCACACATTACATATTCAAGGTATTGTTTTTCTCATTTAGATACTTTGTTTGTACATGTTGAAGTTCCACCCTTAATATAATTCGATCGTGCATTTACTCATGCGTAACGGTTGACATATGTAAGGGTGGAACAAAGTATCTAAATGAGAAAAAAAATATCTTGAATATGTATGGTGCGGTCATCTGAAAGACCAATACATCTCTTTTCACGAGCTCATGCTCCGTCGCAAACCTTTTCCAACCAGCACTCAGACCATGGTGTTTTGCTAGATATGTCGTGTCCCTCTCTTGGCCAACTTCATCCACCAAGACGACTTTAACATTTTCACTCGGCATGCACAAATTACCAAAGTCGGCTGGTAATATCTATATTCGAAATAAATACAAAAGAAATTTTTTAATTTAATAATGGCGACTTTGTCTACAAAACTAATAAACAAATACTTTTAAGGGGAGAGTATGAGATGCATACCAACCAAAAACTGTTGGAAACATTGGAGTGAACTATTGGTTTTGAAAATTTAGGATATTGAACGGGTATGCTTTGAAGCACTTTTTCTGCCCGATCTATAACTTTCTTCGAATCCTCGTCTTGATATAAGCCATTAATAAGAGTTCGCTTCTGGCTCGAGCTAAATTTGTCAAAAACAAGATAAGTTGATAGAACTATGAATCATTATTGAAGACTATTAGCTTAATTGCTTTTAGAATATTACAAATAAGGGGCAATAATTACAATAGAATATTATTACCTCACTTCTCCTTGAACAACTTAATTGCCCTGCTAGTGAACACAAGACAACTTTACTATTTAGTTTAGTTTAATCAAATAACAAAATTATGTATGAATGGACTGCAGTTTTCGGCAAAATGTTCACTATCAAATTCCTAATGGCACTTCATCAAATTATACTGTCATTATAATTTTACATTAATTTTGAAATAAGAATATATATTATTAAATAAGTTATTGAGAGGAACAAAATTGAACTTTCTACCAGTATAAGGACCATTGTGTGGAACGACCGACTTACCAGCCTTGATCGTTAGCCGTTGCTACAGAAGCGAGCGAGCTCCTGGAGAAGAAAATCAATATATCACTTATGGAGAGTCTTATCAATTGTCATGAGTACCAATTTGGCACAAAATATTAGTCATATAAATAGTTTTGTAAAGTAATATGACGTTTAGCGGTCATGAATTGATAAATAAGAAACAGAATGATATTCTCTCTCTCTCTCCCTCTCTCTCTCTCTTATTTTTCTAGTAAATCAAGGAGAAGTGAGGTAAAAATATTGTTAATCAAATAGAAGTGAGGTAAAAATATTGTATTGTAATCATTGCCCCTTATTTGTAATATTTTCAGAGCAATTAAGTTAATAGTCTATAATAATGATGCATAGTTGTATCAACTTATCTTGTTTTTGACAACTTTAGCTCGAGCGGGAGGAAGACTCTTATTGATAGCCTATATCAAGACGAGGATTCTAAGAAATCTGTTATAGATCGGGCAGAAAAAGTGCTTCAAAGCATACCAGTTCAATATCCTAAATTTTCAAAACCGATGGTTCAATCCAATATTTCCAACAGTTTTTGGTTGGTATGCATCTCATACTCTCCTAGTAAAACTATTTGCTTATTGGTTTTGTAGACAAAGTCATTATTATTGAATTAAAAATTTTCTTTTGTATTTATATCGAATATAGATATTATTAGTCGACTTCTGTAATTTGTACATGCCAAGTGAAGATGCTAAAGCTGTCTTGGTTGATGAAGCTGGCCAAGAGAGAGACACAACATATCTAGCAAAACACCATGGTCTGAGTGCTCGTTGGAAAAGGTTTGCAAGGGAGCATGAGCTTGTGAGAGGAGATATATTGGTATTTCATATGATCACACATTACATATTCAAGGTATTGTTTTTCTCATTTAGATACTTTGTTTGTACATGTTGAAGTTCCACCCTTAATATAATTCGATCGTGCATTTACTCATGCGTAACGGTTGACATATGTAAGGGTGGAACAAAGTATCTAAATGAGAAAAAAAATATCTTGAATATGTATGGTGCGGTCATCTGAAAGACCAATACATCTCTTTTCACGAGCTCATGCTCCGTCGCAAACCTTTTCCAACCAGCACTCAGACCATGGTGTTTTGCTAGATATGTCGTGTCCCTCTCTTGGCCAACTTCATCCACCAAGACGACTTTAACATTTTCACTCGGCATGCACAAATTACCAAAGTCGGCTGGTAATATCTATATTCGAAATAAATACAAAAGAAATTTTTTAATTTAATAATGGCGACTTTGTCTACAAAACTAATAAACAAATACTTTTAAGGGGAGAGTATGAGATGCATACCAACCAAAAACTGTTGGAAACATTGGAGTGAACTATTGGTTTTGAAAATTTAGGATATTGAACGGGTATGCTTTGAAGCACTTTTTCTGCCCGATCTATAACTTTCTTCGAATCCTCGTCTTGATATAAGCCATTAATAAGAGTTCGCTTCTGGCTCGAGCTAAATTTGTCAAAAACAAGATAAGTTGATAGAACTCTGAATCATTATTGAAGACTATTAGCTTAATTGCTTTTAGAATATTACAAATAAGGGGCAATAATTACAATAGAATATTTTTACCTCACTTCTCCTTGAACAACTTAATTGCCCTGCTAGTGAACACAAGACAACTTTACTATTTAGTTTAGTTTAATCAAATAACAAAATTATGTATGAATGGACTGCAGTTTTCGGCAAAATGTTCACTATCAAATTCCTAATGGCACTTCATCAAATTATACTGTCATTATAATTTTACATTAATTTTGAAATAAGAATATATATTATTAAATAAGTTATTGAGAGGAACAAAATTGAACTTTCTACCAGTATAAGGACCATTGTGTGGAACGACCGACTTACCAGCCTTGATCGTTAGCCGTTGCTACAGAAGCGAGCGAGCTCCTGGAGAAGAAAATCAATATATCACTTATGGAGAGTCTTATCAATTGTCATGAGTACCAATTTGGCACAAAATATTAGTCATATAAATAGTTTTGTAAAGTAATATGACGTTTAGCGGTCATGAATTGATAAATAAGAAAGAGAATGATATTCTCTCTCTCCCTCTCTCTCTCTTATTTTTCTAGTAAATCAAGGAGAAGTGAGGTAAAAATATTGTTAATCAAATAGAAGTGAGGTAAAAATATTGTATTGTAATCATTGCCCCTTATTTGTAATATTTTCAGAGCAATTAAGTTAATAGTCTATAATAATGATGCATAGTTGTATCAACTTATCTTGTTTTTGACAACTTTAGCTCGAGCGGGAGGAAGACTCTTATTGATAGCCTATATCAAGACGAGGATTCTAAGAAATCTGTTATAGATCGGGCAGAAAAAGTGCTTCAAAGCATACCAGTTCAATATCCTAAATTTTCAAAACCGATGGTTCAATCCAATATTTCCAACAGTTTTTGGTTGGTATGCATCTCATACTCTCCTAGTAAAACTATTTGCTTATTGGTTTTGTAGACAAAGTCATTATTATTGAATTAAAAATTTTCTTTTGTATTTATATCGAATATAGATATTATTAGTCGACTTCTGTAATTTGTACATGCCAAGTGAAGATGCTAAAGTGTCTTGGTTGATGAAGCTGGCCAAGAGAGAGACACAACATATCTAGCAAAACACCATGGTCTGAGTGCTCGTTGGAAAAGGTTTGCAATGGAGCATGAGCTTGTGAGAAGAGATATATTGGTATTTCATATGATCACACATTACATATTCAAGGTATTGTTTTTCTCATTTAGATACTTTGTTTGTACATGTTGAAGTTCCACCCTTAATATAATTCGATAATGCATTTACTCATGCGTAACGGTTGACATATGTAAGGGTGGAACAAAGTATCTAAATGAGAAAAAAAATATCTTGAATATGTATGGTGCGGTCATCTGAAAGACCAATACATCTCTTTTCACGAGCTCATGCTCCGTCGCAAACCTTTTCCAACCAGCACTCAGACCATGGTGTTTTGCTAGATATGTCGTGTCCCTCTCTTGGCCAACTTCATCCACCAAGACGACTTTAACATTTTCACTCGGCATGCACAAATTACCAAAGTCGGCTGGTAATATCTATATTCGAAATAAATACAAAAGAAATTTTTTAATTTAATAATGGCGACTTTGTCTACAAAACTAATAAACAAATACTTTTAAGGGGAGAGTATGAGATGCATACCAACCAAAAACTGTTGGAAACATTGGAGTGAACTATTGGTTTTGAAAATTTAGGATATTGAACGGGTATGCTTTGAACCACTTTTTCTGCCCGATCTATAACTTTCTTCGAATCCTCGTCTTGATATAAGCCATTAATAAGAGTTCGCTTCTGGCTCGAGCTAAATTTGTCAAAAACAAGATAAGTTGATAGAACTCTGAATCATTATTGAAGACTATTAGCTTAATTGCTTTTAGAATATTACAAATAAGGGGCAACAATTACAATAGAATATTTTTACCTCACTTCTCCTTGAACAACTTAATTGCCCTGCTAGTGAACACAAGACAACTTTACTATTTTGTTTAGTTTAATCAAATAACAAAATTATGTATGAATGGACTGCAGTTTTCGGCAAAATGTTCACTATCAAATTCCTAATGGCACTTCATCAAATTATACTGTCATTATAATTTTACATTAATTTTGAAATAAGAATATATATTATTAAATAAGTTATTGGGAGGAACAAAATTGAACTTTCTACCAGTATAAGGACCATTGTGTGGAACGACCGACTTACCAGCCTTGATCGTTAGCCGTTGCTACAGAAGCGAGCGAGCTCCTGGAGAAGAAAATCAATATATCACTTATGGAGAGTCTTATCAATTGTCATGAGTACCAATTTGGCACAAAATATTAGTCATATAAATAGTTTTGTAAAGTAATATGACGTTTAACGGTCATGAATTGATAAATAAGAAAGAGAATGATATTCTCTCTCTCTCCCTCTCTCTCTCTCTCTTATTTTTCTAGTAAATCAAGGAGAAGTGAGGTAAAAATATTGTTAATCAAATAGGAGTGAGGTAAAAATATTGTATTGTAATCATTGCCCCTTATTTGTAATATTTTCAGAGCAATTAAGTTAATAGTCTATAATAATGATGCATAGTTGTATCAACTTATCTTGTTTTTCACAACTTTAGCTCGAGCGGGAGGAAGACTCTTATTGATAGCGTATATCAAGACGAGGATTCTAAGAAATCTGTTATAGATCGGGCAGAAAAAGTGCTTCAAAGCATACCAGTTCAATATCCTAAATTTTCAAAACCGATTGTTCAATCCAATATTTCCAACAGTTTTTGGTTGGTATGCATCTCATACTCTCCTAGTAAAACTATTTGCTTATCGGTTTGTAGACAAAGTCATTATTATTGAATTAAAAATTTTCCTTTGTATTTATATCGAATATAGATATTATCAGTCGACTTCTGTAATTTGTACATGCCAACTGAAGATGCTAAAGTTGTCTTGGTTGATGAAGCTAGCCAAGAGACAGACACAACATATCTAGCAAAACACCATGGTCTGAGTGCTCGTTGGAAAAGGTTTGCAATGGAGCATGAGCTTGTGAGAGGAGATATATTGGTATTTCATATGATCACACATTACATATTCAACGTATTATTTTTCTCATTTAGATACTTTGTTTGTACATGTTGAAGTTCCACCCTTAATATAATTCAATCGTGCATTTACCCATGCGTAACGGTTGACATATGTAAGGGTCGAACAAAGTATCTAAATGAGAAAAAAAATATCTTGAATATGTATGGTGCGGTCATTTGAAAGACCAATACATCTCTTTTCACGAGTTCATGCTCCGTCGTAAACCTTTTCCAACCAGCACTCAGACCATGGTGTTTTGCTAGATATGTCGTGTCCCTCTCTTGGCCAACTTCATCCACCAAGACAACTTTAACTTCTTCACTCGGCATGCACAAATTACCAAAGTCGGCTGGTAATATCTATATTCGAAATAAATACAAAAGAATTTTTTCAATTTTATAATGGCTACTTTGTCTACATAACTAATAAACAAATACTTTTAAGGGGAGAGTATTAGATGTATACCAACCAAAAACTGTTGGAAACATTGGACTGAACTATCGGTTTTGAAAATTTAGGATATTGAATGGGTATGCTTTGAAGCACTTTTTCTGCATCATCTATAACTCTCTTAGAATCCTCGTCTTGATATAGGCTATTAATAAGAGTTCGCCTCCGGCTCGAGCTAAAGTTGTCAAAAACAAGATAAGTTGATAGAACGATGAGGGGCAATTAGCTTAATTGATAAGACTATTAGCTTAACTGCTTTTAGAATATTACAAATAAGGGGCAATGATTACAATAGAATATTTTGACCTCACTTCTCCTTGATCAACTAAATTGCCCTGCTAGAGAACACAAGACAACTTTACTATTTAGTTTAGTTTAAACAAATAACAAAATTATGTATGAATGTACTGCAGTTTTCGGCAAAATGTTCACTATCAAATTCCTAATGACACTTCATCAAATTATATTGTCATTATAATATTTCATTAATTTTGACATAGGTATATATATTATTAAGAAAGTTATTGAGGGGAACAAAATTGAACTTTCTACGAGTATAAGGACCATTGTGTGGAAAGACCGACTTACCAGCCTTGATCGTTAGGCGTTGCTACGGAAGCGAGCGAGCTCCTGGAGAAGAAAATCAATATATCACTTATGGAGAGTCTTATCATTGGTAATGCATGAATACCAATTTAGCACAAAATATTAGTCATATAAATAGTTTTATAAAGTAATATGACGTGAATTAAAAAATAAGAAACATAATGATATTTCATCACACGCACTCTCTCTCTCTCCCTTTTGTCCTCTCTATAAACACTTTATTTTTCCAGTAAATTTTTATATGATCTCGCGTGGTCTTGTATTTTTCTCAACTAATTTTCTCAATTATATAGAAAACAATTAGACAGTTCATGATTCGTAGTCGTTTATAGTGATAAGTGGATTTTATATCCACTTGGAAGCCTTCGTTTTGACTTAAATGGATGACCTGGCCTCAAGCTTTTGATGTTTTTGATATGTTTTAGTGTGATGTTGTGTAGGTTTCTTTGGAGGAGAACGAAGAGGAGATTCATAGCTTTCATTGAAAAAAAACGGCGAAGCAATCGGATGCGCGAGTCAAAAGTTATGGACAAAGAAGTGGGCTGCTGAATTGGGGCACCCGCCCCAAATCTGGCGCACCTGCCCCACTGGCGCACCCGCCCCAAATCTGACGCACCTGCCCCACTGGCGCACCCGCCCCAAATCTGGCGCACCTGCCCTACAACCTGGGCGCGAATTTAGGCCCGTTTTTGGCCGTTTCTGATCCGTTTCGAGGCCCGATCGCTGGGGAAGTTTAAGAAAGGTTTGGGGGACTAAAGACATAACCTAGAATCATTCCAAGGAGCACATGACGGCTACGGAGAAGATCGAGATCGAATTTCATACTTTTTACTTTTGTAATTCTTCGAAGTAGGCGTAACTTTGGATGCTCGTTTCGGATTTGTTTCTTAACTCTTATTCTCGTACTTTGACTTTGTTTGTCCTATTCCGTACCATGTTTACATTCGAACCCATGATGATGAGAAGTTCGATTATGAACTAATCATTATCGTGGGATTCTAGCGGATTTATATATGGATTTCAGTAGTTGATTTGCCTTAATTAATTATGTGATGAATGTTTGATTTCTTCGTATTGGTTGTGCTTATTCTTCTTGGATGCGTAGCTAACATCTAAGTTGTGGGTTAACTTTATTGAAGCGACAGTGGATATATTGATTTAGAACTTGCCATGCGGACATAGGATTATGTATTCGATATACATGATTAGTGGTGTGATTTTAACCATCTTGCATCGCCCTATGTAATCTTGATAGATAACTTGTTCTTCAACCATTATGTTTTCAAATTCTATAGACATATAGGGTCTAAGCATAATTGGTGTCTGTTTACCTTTGATCTTAATTGTGGATGTGTAGCAGTATGGTGCACATATAACGACAGTTAGCGTATATCAGTTTCGTGTTATCTGATTAGTTATCAACCATCACATATCGATAAGGCATAACTCTGAATGAAGTATATAATGAAGTTAGAATCCCATGTTTTATTCTCATAAGTAATCCAGTTAATCACTTAGTTATAATTAGACTTAATTAGTTAATTTAGATAAAACCAACAAAATTGTTATTTGTCTAAGCATTGAATAATAATCATACAGTGGTGCATAAGTGCATATTTCTGAATACACCAGTCTCTGTGGGAAAGAAGTGAATTTGATTCTTTACTACTTGTGACCACGTACGCTTGCGTGATTTTGTGCGAACATATAGTGGTTGCTTCATAGTGTTTCTTATTTGAAAATTTAAAAAAATAGCTGGTATCTAATAGTTTTAATGCTTATAGTTTTTTGTTTGACAAAATAGTGATATTTGTGTTCTAGATAACTAATATAACAGCTGAACTGAGTTGAGGTGTTAAATTAATTGTGGGCACATAAACTATTTGAGTAATTGCAGCTAAGATATGTTAGCTTAGACTACACTTGGAGTGTTAAGGAAGGTGATTCAATGCGTTCCTGCAACCCTGACTTTTAGTAAGGGCAAGTTCAACTATGTCCTAGTACATTTTTTATAAATATTATAAACTAAAGGACACTAGTGATTTAACATCTCTATTCTGTATGTTAACTGAAACAATAATTCCTATATTCATTCCTCATTGAAATAATAAAAATTTATTTAAACTAGTGGTAGATGGAAAATAGTGGGGACAAAAAATGTATGAAGTTTAAACTAGTGAGGACCTTAAGCATAGAAAAGGAGGTAAATGAATATTTTAGTCCAAACAATGAAATAGAAGATGACTAGTGCTTACCTTGAAATAGGGGGTGTTGAGGTTGTCCAAGTGATTTAGGGAATCACTATGATACTCTTCGAATACTACTTTATATCACATTCCCTATATTTGAGCTTAGAAACTCATTTAGTGAAGGTGCTGGACTTGCTATAAGAGTACTGGAAGAAAAGGAAAGTGAGAACTATTTAGTAACAACAGGTTAAGCCTATGGGAAAATTCAAAGAGGTCTCAGCTAGAAATCATCTTAAAATTAAAGGGGATTTTTGTCCTTCTTGCAAGGCGAAGAAGAAAGACCAAGACATGAATGCATAAACCCATGTCACTTTATGATCTCTCTAGAGAATGGGAACAACAATGTGGAGATAAGAGGCATGTTATATAGGTCAAAACCAGAGATGTCTCTAGACATAAAGACCCAACCAAGAAACATATAGAAGTTTATGTGCATCTTATTAAAGGTTTCCACAACATGAAAATTATATAACTTTAACAGCAGTGTGCTCATATTTGAATTCGTGTGCTCTACCCCCATCCCCCAATATGGAAAATTGTTTGCCTCTCCTCCTTGTTAAAGTTATAATCTTCATGTTGTGGAAACCTTTAATAAGATGCATAGAAACTTCTATATGTTCCTTTGTTGGGTCTAGTAGTACTCACAATGATGCAACCAGAATATCTATCCCCTTAATTATACCTTCAAAGTTATAATGCTCCTCTGTGTCTGCCTTGTAAAAAAATCATTCACAAATTTATTCCTAGGTTTTCTCTCAGCCTTGCCTATTTGTAATTCTTCCCCTTCTTAAGGATCTCATTCAAACAATTAATATATGAAGTCTTTACTAATTGTCTTTTTTAACATAGAAATTGTTGTTAAATCTACAAATTATATGCCTGTAATTAAACACCATTGGCTCTCATTTAGGGTTATTTCAGTTGTCTACAACACAATGTACCTGTGATGTGATTTGTCAAAGAACACAACACAAGCATTAGAAATACTAAATAACCATTATATTTCAATTTTCATATAAGAAATACTCTAATATAACTACAACTATTATAAACCACTACTAATCAACTCAAACATATTGGAAATCCACATATGCAATAATAAGCACCATGGATCTAACCTGATAGGAACAATACAAATACGTGACTGCTCCTCAATTTTTAGGCTTACTAGTGTACACTTTATAAAAATGGCAACCCTTGTAGCAATTTCATTTTTTTTACAAGATCATGATTTCTGTTGGAGTGTCTGTTTTTTTAGGGTTAAAACGCCAGCCCACCCTAGCTTATATTTTAAATAATATTTCTTGAATTTAATTTATATTATTTATGAATATATATCATTTATTTAATTAAAATTTTCTCATTAATTATATA
The DNA here is from genome assembly GCF_001625215.2 of Daucus carota subsp. sativus. Classification (NCBI taxonomy): domain Eukaryota; kingdom Viridiplantae; phylum Streptophyta; class Magnoliopsida; order Apiales; family Apiaceae; genus Daucus; species Daucus carota. Next base: position 2,817,538 of record NC_030384.2, on the reverse strand, counting down.
TTCTATCTTTTATTTAATAAAAATAGATCATAAGTACGCTATTTAATAAATATTTTTTTTTAATATACATCTTATTTGATTTTGAGATAATTTTACCACTTTTTTTTCACTTATTAGAAATAAATAATATACTAGAAGAGTATTTTTTATAATTTGAATCAAAATATTAAATCATACATTTATATAATTATTAAATATCACCATTTAAATAAATTTAGAATACTGGTTAATTACGTATTGTAATTTTCATTTAGTAAAGATCAAAAATAGATATGACATATTACATATAAGAAAGTATAGATTAAATTATAAAGATAAATAAATAATATATGAAATATTCAATACAGAATAATAGACCCTTAATACAGATAATACTTATATGTGTGTATATTATAGAAAGTCATAAGCACGATAAATTATGAATTAATTTAATAGAATTTAAAATTATAAAATACCCATTTACAAGAATTATATATTTGTATTTTAGAAATATAGTAAGCATGCCTTTTGTTTTGTATAAGTATTTGGATTTTCTTCTTTCAGGTAAGACAAAAAATTGAGAAAATAAACAAATGATATACATTGCAAATATATTAATTTATGTATAATGTGTAATTTGTTAAGTTTTTTTTACATACATACTCTGGTGGTGGAGACATAATCACAAATCCTCCTCCCTTTTCATTAGGAAGCATAATACACATATTTTGCATTAAAATATGATACTTTTAGCAGATTGATTATTTTATATATAGAATATTTATTATTTATATTTATTAAGTGAAAATATAATATAGAATTAATGAGTGTTTTAAATTTATTTAAATAAAGATATAAATATTTTTAAATGATATAAATTATATTTGAAAATTATAATGTAAAATTTATTAGTTCTAAAAACTATCATATAAAAGGACACATCAAAAACAATTATGGGATTCCTTGAAGAGAAAATATCAAGGGAATAAAAAAGTTCAGCGTGCCCAACTCCAAACACTCCGTGGAGTTTTTGAGATTCTGGAGATGAAAATTGGTAAATCAGTAAATGCGGGAGAAGATATGTTAGATGTGAATATTATTGAGAAATCTTACGCACTTTGACGGAGAATTTCAATTATATAGTTTGCTCCATAGAAGAGTCAAAGGATATAGATCACTGGATGAATTGTAGAGCTCATTGCTTGTACATGAGCAGAATATAGAAAGGTTAATAGTGAAGAACAGACACTTAAAGTTACAAGTGGTGAAATAATCGCGAAAAGACGACGTGGATATACTAGAGGGAGAGAGGAAGAGGACGCCGAGAAAGACAACCTTTCACTAAGGCCAACATCGAGTGCTCAAGTGTCACAAGTTTGGTCCCTTTCAGTATGAGTGCCCTAACTCAGATAAATTAAAATGTCAACTTTGCAGAGTTTGATTAAGAGATGGTACTCATGGCTCATGTTGAGATGGATGATTACACAAAAGAATGGATGTGGTTTTTGGACTACCGATGTAGAACCAGGAACCTTTCATTTGGATGTACTATTATTCATAAAAGATGTGTGAAACTCGATGTATAATAATTTTACTAATTTCGTCTAACGATAGAGTGATATTTTTTATATAATTTTTTAAATTAACTCATTTGAGTCAGTTTTGTAATCAGTGACCCACTTGATGCATTTGAACGTAAGTGACCTATTTGATAATAAATCCATTGTGTAAATATGATTGGGATGAAAGTTGTAACAAAAAATATAATGATAGTTTTAAGATGAATGTAACGTAATGGATAAAATAGTAATTTTAAAATTAAGTGTTCAACAAGGAGTAAAATGGAAATTTCCAATTAAATGTAAAACTAATATAAAAAGATAAGACGAGTGTTAGGCATCAATTAATCCCTAATTGAAAAACTAAAGACTAATCATTCGAAAAAAGGAGGTCGCTGGTGCTAGTCATAGTCTTACAAAGTCCTTCAATCTCGAAATCGTTGTTCCTTCATGGTAAGTACTCGATTCGCACTTCTTCTCTTTAGGGGATCTAGATTTGTATATTTTATTATATGTGCATCGTATCTGGTGTTGTATAAGTGCTTGATTCTCAATTCTCATTATTGGATCTAGATTTGTATACTTTAGTTATATATAGATCGCACCTGTTTTGGTATAATTATGAGATATTGTAGCCCGTCAATTTGATTTACGGTGCCAAAAAGCTTGAGAAGCTTGAGTTAGCAACTCTTATAGTAACAAGGATGATGAATTTATTTATTTGCCATTTATTTCAGCTTATGAAATTTATACATTAAATTATATAGCAATTTATCCAATTTTAGTATCTACTCACACAATCATATCTCACATATAATAGAAACCTTTAAATTAATAATTTGTAAAGAGATTGTCTCTTTAAATTGATAAAAACATTTTAGGCATAAGTCAAGATATATATTGACATTAAGCAATCCATGAATCAGAAATTTAAATTTTTAAAGTAAATTATAGTGTTTAATCTTGGCTCAACCCTTATATAAAGCGATCTTTATAATTATATACATACCTTTTTTTTTTGAAATAATTATATACATATCTTATACACTTTATGGATATGAATTGTTATGGAATATTAAAAAAATGAAGGTGAAATTCGTGTTTTTGACTGCTCTTGTTTGACGAAATTCAACGGTCTTTATGAGATGCCTAGTACCTTTAACTTGAATAAAAACGACCAATTCAAAAACATAGTTCAAGTTGTGCCGGGAAGATACCTATGTAGTAGTTTCTCAAGTCTTTGAAATAATAGAATAAAAATAGGTATTTCAGATAGAATAGAGTTAATCCTTCATCTTTATTTTAAGTATTAGATGCTTATGCATGAGTCTTGATAGTCATCTCTGAATATTTAGAATTTATATAGAACTCTACGGTTTTGAATTATTCTAATAGCTTCTTGATTGGGCTAGAAGTTACAAATATGGGCTTTGATGGAGGCCCGTGCCTTGATGTTTGACAACCCACTTATCTTAAGAGTCGATGTACATTGGGCTTTTATTAAGCTTGATTGATTAATTATAAAAAATAATAAATAAATTATAAAGCTAGCTCTTAATAAGTGGGTTTCTTCTCTTTTGGGCCTTTATTATTCATAATATTTTAGTGTCATATTTTAACCCATATCTTTTATCAACCAACTTTCGAGAAAACATTAAAAGTTTTCGTGAATATTAGTTCAAAAGTCACATATTTTTTGAAAATTTTGCAGTGCCCCCGGATGTTTTATGACATTCTTTGGTTTATTTTTCCTGACCTTATTTCGTAATAGGGCCAAAAAGAAATCATTTTTGGGTTATTTATTAATTTTCAAGATTTTTGTCGAATTAATTCTTATTTTTAGAATCATTTTATTGAACTCACAGTATTTTTGAAATCTCTAGATATAATTTTCATAATTATCTTTTAAATATTTCTTGTGGCATCGAGTATTTTGGAAATAATAAATATATATATATACACTCATGCATAAAATATTACTGATAACAACATAATTTTTTTTTCTAATTTGTAATAACTAAAATGAAACAACTAATAATTAAAAATCAAACTATCTTTCCTTTAATCCAAACTTCTCAACTTAAAATCTTTACTTCAGCAACTTCGGCATTTCTTCAAACTTCACTGCTGGCATCGCTCCCCATACAAATTTTGATGACGTATAAGAATGTGCTTACTATAACCGTGGAAGACAGGGTTCTTGGTCAATCTATAGATGACTTGTTATCAACGTAAATTATCACTGAACTTGGGCCAACATCAGTATCTGTATTAACAAATTTCTTAACCAAATTCCTTGGCACATGCAGCAGCTGTGGCTGTCATTATTCAGTTTCACAAGAAGATAAGGCAACACACTTCTGCTTTTGAGACACCCATGTTATCAAATTCTCGTTCATGTAGAAAGACAAGCTTTTGAAACTTGGAGTGTTACTATTTTAAATTTTCTGTGTCTTATTCCCAGCCATGATCGACACACTCGGCAACATCAACAACTCAAAACTTAGCTAGCGATTGAGGGTTCGAGTCACACGGGTTTGGAATACTATTTCATCCATTTCTGACAGGTTGCTGGGAGTGAACCTTATAGTGCTGGACAATGATGTATAATCTTTTTAACCTAAATCTATTTAACTTTATAATCGTTGAAATTGTTATAACCAAAGTATAAATATGATTTTTTTGAGTACTATCAATCCATGCTCATATACATTTGTTTCTATTTGTTTCGAGTACATAAAATTCCCATTCATGCCATTATTACCCCGGAAAAGTGGAACAACATGACTGAACCTGTGGTCGAAGGTCATGTCTATGAAATATCTGAATTTTTGGTTAGAGAGTCGAGAGTCAGTATAAGGCCCCTGTCGACAACTAAATGTATTGTATTCACACCTTCGACCGTTATGCATTCTGTCATGGCAGTTGAATATAATATCCCGGTGAATTACTTTCAGTTTACACCAATCCCAGCAAATTGAACAACTACATTATGTTAACACAAGAGATGATCACGGTGTGCATTGTATAGGTATACCGATTTGCTTCACTTTTTGTTTGACAGGTCACCAATTCGTGTTTAAAATTCTTAGTCTACTTCATCTAAAAAGTTTATGTACAAGCTAACATTTTTATGATACCTGTATGTCTTGATGAATTGCTGTAAATCCACAGATATAATCGGTGTGGTGGAGGATCCCGGTAATGTCTCCGACATACGTACTCGATTGGGTCAGAGGACGGTACACTCATTTACAATAACCGATGGTTTAGACTCCTGCAACATGAAAGTCTGGGAAGATCAGCAATCAAAGTTCCAATGTGTTGTTCAACCAGAATATGGACACCCGAGTTGTTGTGATATTGACATGCATGCGGTTTCAGCCTTTGTTACGTAAGGCACTGCATATTCAGCGTATACTTGGTCCACACAATTCACTGCAGCGATATACTTCTTAAGCAAGAACAGAAGTGCATAAAAGTCAAAAAGATATTGAGATGCAAATCGGAAACCATCCCCAGTTTTAATAGGGATAAACATTATGTTCTAGTTATACGAACATTAATCATGTCGGGACGTATGAATTCCAATCCATGCAGCGATATTTATAGGTGTAGAGAGACATGTGCGCTACTCTTTTCCATAATTAAATAATCTGGAAGAGACGGATTAAAAAAATTTGCAAGCTACTACATTCCATAAATAATCTGAAACAGAATCAGATTAATTTATGCCAAGATATATACCATATCAATTAATCTGAAACAAAAAAGTAGTTTTTATTTTTGATATTTTCTCTTTTTCCATAATTAAATAATCTGGAACAGAATCAGATTAAAAAAGTTGCAAACTACTATATTTTATAAATAATCTGAAACAGTATCAGATTAATTTATGCCAAGATATATACCATATCAATTAATCTGAAACAAAAAAAGTAGTTTTTATTTTTGATATTTTTCATCCAAAAATTCCGGAAAATTAGAAAAATAGAACGGAGCTATCTGAGAGGCGCCACCTACAGCCCCTCGCTTCTCCTTTATATAAGTATATTGATTGATGACTGATAGTAGCATCCATAATAAAATTATATTATAAAACTAATGAAATAAACAACCACTATATTTGGTCCAACTATTGTTGTTCCTTTTTGCATAAAAAATTAACGGATTAGTTAACTTATTCAGTGATACTATCTTAAAATAAAAATTATTGTGTTACTTATTTTATATATATTTTATTTGAATTTGTGTAATCTAATATTAGAAATTAAAATACTCAAATAAGTATTTATAAAACTAGAAACGAAATGTATGTACATGTGATGTATATTATATATAATAATATGTATAATTTATGGAGTGATCATAAATAAAAATTTGAGCATCTTTAAATTATGTGATGTTATGTAATTATTTTATTTAGGTGACCTTTGGCTTGTGGATGACTTTGTCCTTTAACTTGACTCTTGACCCTTCATTATACTTGTAACCTATTTTTCATGGCCTATATAAAGGCATTTTGTATTGCTTGAAAGGATATGAAAATTTTTCTCTATTCTTGATGTGTGGAAAATAATACCTTTAAATCGCAAGCGCACGATCTCGTTATAGTAATATATGATTCGTTCACAGAGATTAAAATTATTTTCAAAATCCTTTACTATTAAGCTAGGCGGATTAGAACAATTAATTAGTGGAGGGGTTTTTTTTAAATTAAATCTAAGACTTTGAAAGGAATTTAAGGAAAACTCGGCGTAAGTATTTTAATTAAAACAAAAACTTAATTCTACCGACAAAATTACAATTCGATTAATACAATAAATAAAGTAACGTCAAAGAAAATACAGCAAAACTCGATTAACCAGCCAAACAAAAGTAAACTCAAACCAAAAACTAAAACAAAGCAGACCCTGGCAATGATTTGAAGGATAAATTAAACAGAAATCCACTGAACAACAGCTCGACTCGGAACTATGTATCAACACACAGCCACCCGGTTGCCATGACTCAGTGCTCACTCACTACAACTCAGCTGTACTACGACTTAAAACAGAACTCAAAGCAACATAAACAGACTCTAGGCAACAACGCAGCAAATCCAAAACAAACCCAGCAGACACGAACTGGAATATACACAACTCAGTACCAAAAACTAAACAGAGCAGAGACCACAGGAAATCGACACAGCAGTGAGACCCAGCAAACATATAAAACGCAGCGGTACTCGACTAAAACAGCAGCCGGAAGGAGTGAAAAGGATTCAAAAATGACTCGGTACTGTAGCCACAAACTCGACAAAACCCAGCTGAAAAAAACGGAACAAACTCTACTAAAACTCACTAAACTCAGAACAAACCCGGCTACAATGAGTCGAAGAAACAGAGCACAACTCAGCGAAGCACAACTAAAACACAGCAAAACTACTAGAAATCAGCCAACAACCAACAAAACTAAGCCAAGAAACACAGGACTGCAGCAACTCGGAAAGCACGACTCTTGCGACTCGGAGTCAAACAGAAAACGCAGCACAGCTCGATTCAAATCAAGATTACAGCAGCAACTCGAAAACTGACTCTGGACTCAGCTACACTACCCAACAAATCAAACTCAGCAACTCAAACATGGCAGACTCGGCATAAATTAAACTCAGAACTCGACGCAAGAACTACGACTCGGTAACAGCCACACTAGCTCAACCCAGTGGTGACTCGCTAGCGACTCAACAGTACAAAGCAAAGAAAAGAAATAAGGCTGACTCAGTTTAAACAAGGATATGCAGAACCCAGCTAGCGACTGACACGGAGATAAACAAATCAACAAAAGCAAATTAACTCATCAATCAGAGCAGCAGACAATCGACATTAAAATAAACAAAGGGTTTGGCTGGGGTTTTAAAACGAAAACGGAGGTGGGGGTTTTGTTAAAAGAAAACAGGGGAGATGATTTCAACAGGGGTTTCCAGATTTAGTTTTAAAAACTAAATGAAGAAAAGGTAGAGTAATAAACAGAGTAACGCTTTTAACATATATTTTTTTATATTTATTGGCATACTACTTAGCAATTTAAGCAATAAAACCAAGAACAAGAAAATTTGGGGTTTTAGTTATAAACCCTAACGCAAATTGATTTTGTGCTAGGATTTTAATCACTTCCCGAAAATAAATCTATAATTAATCAACTATTAACTAGGCTCCTTTCAATCCACAAGTAATTTTGAGTCTCATGTGGTTAGAGATAGATTTCATAGCCTAGGAGTAAAAGTAAAGAGCAAGATTTAAGAACAAAAATGAATAACAAAGATGAATACTTGTATTGATATAAAAGTGATTACAAATTTAGAGTGCTACTACTAGATCTACTACACAGAAGAGAGGCTACTAAAAATAGAAAATCCTAGGTAGGTTGAAACATGATGGGGAGATGTGTATTTATAGGGGGAAATTAGGGTAGAGGGGGGGTGTAGGTGTCCCATCTAGATGCTTCCTTGAGAATATTCCCCTATGATCCTTTTCTTCCCATCTTTTTCTCCTTTTTGCTTTATTCTTTTATTTCTTCAAGCTTTTGCAATTTTCCTGAAAAAGAGACAAATAAACAAATAAATAAGTGAGAACAAGCAATAATTAGGTACTTAAAAATATGAAAAATTTGCACTTATCAAACTTCCCCATACCTATATTTTGCTCGTCCTCGAGTAAAATCAAAAGAAAAGAAAATAAATAAGTGAGAACAAGCAATAATTAGGTACTTAAAAATATGAAAAATATGCACTTATCAAACTTCCCCATACCTATATTTTGCTCGTCCTCGAGTAAAATCAAAAGAAAAGAAAATAAACTATGAAAACTAGATGCGATTCCTAGGCTCCTTTTCGTAGGCGTGACGGGTGATTTTAAGTTCACCAACCCGTTAAACTCGTAGACGATCTCTACAAGAGGAGTTTTGTCTGCTAAGGGTTTACAGAAGATATACCCATAAAATCTGTGAGACATTCTAGCAAGTGTCTACTCGACTCTACTCTAATTTCGCCGGTGTTAACAAAAAGCGTTTTTAAGGAAAATACGACTCAAAGACTCTTTTACTAATAATCAAGATACAGTTGTCTCTAATCTACTTGAATCAACACAAAAATTTACTCGAAATCCAAGGTGTGTAATGAATTTAAGGCCTTTGATGGATCCTAATTGTCTAAGAACATTTTCTCTTTTTCAACCAATTTTGAACTGACCCAATCTCTATCGAAACAAATATCTAGCCAAACTTCACAAACCCTTAGTCTTTTTTTTTCTCTTTTTTTTTTCTTTTTTTGCATTGACTTTATTTTGTCCGTTTTCTTAGGCAAACAATGTTACCCATGTAGCGAGCTTTAGGTCAGTGACTCCCAAACCAAACGGTCTTAGGGCACTAGGTTTTGAAATCCCCCGATGGACTTAATAACTCGAGTAACAAAGGCCACAAAACGAGACTAGCCAATCTACTTTTGCCCATTTATCTAAAGATTTTATCTATAAAGAACAATGGGTATTGAAGTAGTTATCCTTTTCATTTTCTATCTCTTTTTTTTTTCTCTTTTTCTCTTTTTTTTATTCGCAAAGGCTCGATTCGACATTGTTTCAACATGTGGGTTCTCTCTCAGGTATCGAATAATATCACTAGACAATCTCTCCATCAAAGGTCTTGTGCAAATGTGTGTGCCATCTTGGAATTACGAGTACAAATCGGTCGATACAAGCTTCAAAAAGACAACCCTACTCAACTACGTTCAAATTATCTAAAAGACACTACATAAATATACTTTTATGAAAACATGCTAACACCAACTACTCCTAAAGTTCAAGTGTGACAAAGACAACTTAGCTAAAACATCTCTATTTTCGGATTTTTTCTATTTTTCATTTTTTAGGGTTTTTCATTTTTTAAGAATTACACTAAAGCCCTCCCCATACCTAAATCATGCATTGTCCTCAATGTATGCAAAAGAGAGAATTGAAATGTAAGAGTAATAAAGGAAAAATACCTGAATAGGAGATGAAGGGATTTTTATTAACTACTGAAGCAACTTACATGATCAAGGGTCGATGAGGTGGATGACCTCTTCCTCCGAATCAACGGGCAATTCTAAAAATGGTTTAAGGCGTTGACCATTAACTTTAAAAATATTACCATTTTTAAGATCCTGAATTTCAACAGCACCATGAGGAAACACAACTTGAACAATGTAAGGACCATCCCATCTAGAACGCAACTTTCCGGAAAACAAATGAAGCCTAGAATTGTAGAGAAGAACTTTTTGGCCGGGAGAAAAGGATTTTCTCAAAATAGTTTTATCATGGAAGGCCTTGGTTCTCTCTTTGTAAATTTTAGCATTTTTATAGGCATCATTCCTAAGCTCGTCCAACTCGGTCAATTGTAACTTCTGATGACTACCGGCGGTGGGTAAGTCGAAGTTCAATTCTCTAATGGCCCATATGGCCCTATGCTCTAACTCAACCGGCAAATGGCAAGCTTTACCATACACGAGTCTATAAGGAGACATTCCTAAGACGGTCTTAAAGGCGGTCCGATAGGCCCATAAGGCATCCATCAACTTGGTTGACCAATACTTCCTATTCGAATTGACCGTCTTTTCTAAGATTTGCTTAATTTGCCGGTTCGAAACCTCTACTTGGCCACTAGTTTGAGGATGATAAGGGGTAGCCAACCTATGAGTGATGGAGTACTTCTTAAGAAGTGACTCGAATTGACGGTTCTTGAAATGCGTCCCTTGGTCACTAATGATAGCCCTAGGTGTGCCAAATCGAGAAAGATATTCTCTTTAAGGAATCGAAGGACAACTTTATTGTCATTGGACCGGGTCGGGATGGCTTCTACCCACTTAGAAACATAATCTACCGCTAGAAGAATGTAGAGGTGGCCAAACGAACTAGGAAAAGGACCCATGAGATCTATGCCCCACACATCAAAAAGCTCTATAACAAGGATTGGGCTCATAGGCATCATGTTTCTCCTAGTGATTCTTCCTAGATGTTGACACCTACTACATGCGGAACAATACTCGGCGGCATCCTTAAACAAACTAGGCCAATAAAAACCGCATTGGAGGATTTTAGCGGCGGTCTTCTTTGCACTAAAATGACCTCCACATGCTTGATCGTGACAAAATGAGAGGATGCTATGAAACTCACTATTTGGGACACACCTCCTAATGATTTGATCGGGACAATGTTTAAAGAGATATGGGTCGTCCCAAAAGAAATGTTTCACTTGAGAAAAGAACTTGGCTTTATCATTCTTGGACCATGTCGAGGGAATGTCACTGGTTGCTAAGTAATTGACAATGTCCGCGAACCAAGGGAGAGTGGAAATCGAGAGAAGGTGTTCGTCGAAAAATGACTCGCTTAAGGGCAAGTCGTTAGTGGATTCAATCACTAATCGAGAGAGATGATCGGCGACGACATTCTCACAACCTTTCTTATCCCTAATCTCTAAGTCAAACTCTTGGAGTAACAATACCCATCTAATCAATCGGGCTTTTGAGTCTTTTTTAGAGAAAAGGTACTTGAGAGCGGCATGGTCGGTGTAAATAATGATTTTGGACCCGATAAGATAAGAGCGAAACTTTTCTAAGGCAAAGACTACGGCTAGAAGTTCCTTCTCGGTGGTAGAGTAATTGAGTTGGGCATCATTTAAGGTCTTACTAGCATAGTAAATGACGTGAGGCCTCTTATCTATTCGTTGTCCTAAAACCGCTCCTATGGCATAATCGGATGCGTCACACATAAGCTCAAAAGGTTGACTCCAATCGGGAGACTTCATGATCGGGGCCGAAGTCAATTCTCTCTTAAGGTCTTCGAAGGCATGAACACACTCGCTTGTGAACTCGAATTTGACATCCTTAGTTAGAAGGTTGGTCAAAGGTCGGGCCTTATTGCTAAAATCCTGGATGAATCTACGATAAAATCCCGCATGTCCAAGGAAGAAGCGAATTTCCTTAACGGACTTGGGGGGTGGGAGATTAGCAATTAGGTCAACCTTTGTCTTGTCTACTTCAATCCTTTTTTCAGAAATTTTGTGTCCTAAAACGATTCCCTCCTTAACCATAAAATGACATTTCTCTGAATTTAGCACTAAATCCGTTTCCTCACATCTTTTCAAAACTAAGTCTAGATTGTTAAGGCATTGGTGAAAAGATGGGCCAAAGATGGAAAAGTCATCTATGAAGACTTCTAGAAAGTCACCTATCATTTCCGAGAAGATGCTAGTCATGCACCTTTGGAACGTGGACGGGCCCGTAGTTACGCCGAAAGCTAGACGTCTATAAGCGAAGGTTCCAAAAGGGCAAGTGAAGGTGGTCTTTTCTTGGTCCTCGGGTGCGATTGGGATTTGAAAATATCCCGAGTAACCGTCTAAGAAGCAATAAAACGCATGACCCGCTAACCTCACTAGCATTTGATCGATAAAAGGCAAAGGAAAATGGTCTTTCCTAGTGACGGCATTGAGCTTCCTAAAGTCTATGCACATTCTCCAACCGGATTGGACGCGGGTTGGAACTTGCTCATTGTTCTCATTGGTCACCAAAGTAATGCCCGACTTCTTAGGCACAACATGTACGGGACTCACCCACTTACTATCAGAAATGGTATAGATGATCCCATTGTCTAAGCACTTAAGAATTTCTTTCTTAACTACCTCCATCATGGGAGGATTCAACCTCCTTTGAGGTTCTATCACGGGCTTTGCATCTTCTACCAAATGAATCCTATGTTGGACAATCGCCGGGCTAATTCCTTTAATGTCCGAGATGCTCCACCCTATCGCTCCCTTATGCTTTCTAAGGATTCCTAAAAGTTCTTTCTCTTGTGACATAGTCAAATTAGAGGCAATGATAACGGGATAGGACTCGTTAGGGCCTATAAAAGCATACTTAAGAGTGTCGGGAAGAGGTTTGAGTTCTAATTCCGGCGGTTGTGACTCAACGATTTTATTTGGTGAAGGCAAATGCTTGGGTTCAACATCACGCTCTTGACTTGTTGTAGGAATAGTGGATTCTAACATTTGGTTGACCTCATGTGTGTAGTCGGAAACATCCCAATCCTCTCCAAAATGTTTTAAGCAAAATTCAAGGGCATCTTTAGGATTCATGAGATCTTGATCAACTATTTCATCAATTAGATTGACGTCCATAGGTTGATCATAGAAATCATCGGATTGTTTCCCTACATGAAATATGTTGAGGTCGATTGTCATGTTTCCAAATGTTAGCTTCATTAAGCCATTCCTACAATTAATCAACGCGTTGGATGTAGCTAAAAAGGGTGGTCGTCCTAAGATGATGGGAATTTGATTCTTCGGATTCTTAACCGGCTCCGTCTCTAGGACGACAAAATCTACGGGAAAACAATGTCACCTACTTTAATTAGCACGTCTTCGATCATTCCCTTAGGAATTTTCACGGATCGATCGGCTAATTGAAGTGTGACATTAGTTTGTCGGAGCTCCCCTAAACCTAAAGCTTGGTAGACAGAATATGGAAGGAGATTAACACTAGCCCCTAAATCAAGTAACGCTTTATCCACAAAAGTTTCTCCTATGACACATGAAATTGTAGGACAACCGGGGTCCTTGTATTTCACGGGGATTTGGTTTGAGAGAATCGAACTAATGTGAGATGTAAGGAAAGCTTTCTTAGGGACATGATTGGTTCTCTTATGGGTACATAACTCCTTAAGACACTTAGCATATGAAGGAATTTGTTGAATTGCATCTAAAAGGGGTATGTTGACCTTGACTTGCTTAAACACTTCCAAAATCTTCTCCATTTGAGCCGATTGCTTCGGTGAAATAAGTCTTTGTGGGTAAGGGACTCTCGGTGTATAGACCACTTCACTTTGCAACTCGGGTTCCGGGTTTGGATCACTCGACTCCTCACGGGCTTTTGAACACTCGGGTTTGTCATGATTAATGGTAGTAATGGGTGGACTCGAATCCCTTTATTACCAAGGTTCTCACCAACGTGGGTATCTATTTGCTTACCCGACCTAAGAGAAATGACCGCATGCACATTATCCGGGGGTCTTTGATTAAGTGGAAATTTTGGGTTCGGCTCCGGTTGACTTGGGAATTTTTCTTTTCTCGCTCACACAACGTGCTTGCTAATTGACTCAATTGGGACTCTAACTTAGAGACGGCTTGCACATTAGAATGCAAAAGTTGCCTATCTTGGGTTAAAGTTTGCATGAAAGTTTGCTGGGATTGAGTCAAATTAGTTTGCGATTTCACTAAGGCCTCTTTGCTTTTTTCTAAGGAATTGAGTCTCTTATCCGAATCATTAAAACCGGGAGGATTCAAAGGAGCTTGACTCAGGTTTTGATAATTCGTAAAAGAATTGGGATTGGGCCTAGGAAAATTAGGTTGTGGGGCTTGAAAATTTTGCCCTTGGTTCCACGAAAAATTCGGATGATTCTTCCACCCGGGGTTGTACGTTGGTGCAAAAGGGTCATTTCTAGGCTTAGGTTGAAACATCGCGTACGTTCACTTGCTCAAACTCGTGGGATTGTTGGATCTCGGGATGGAGAGCATTATAGTTCGGGAACATAGGCAAAGATGAAGGGCCACTATGAGACTCTAAAGCTTCGAGTCTCTTAGTAAGGGTTGCTAATTTGGCATCGGTTGCCACATTGTTTCCTATCGAATGCAAACCCCTAGAGCTAGACGACTCGATCGACTTTTTAGGTTCCCTAGTAGACTCCCATAACATTGTTTTTCGGCTAAGTCCTCGAAAAATTCCCACCCTTGGTCCTCATCTTTCTCCATGAATTTTCCTTGGCACATAGACTCTAATAACGCGGTGGTTTGACTATCTAAGGCCTCGTACACAATCTTACAAAGTCTCCATTTCTCTATTCCATGGTGGGGGCATTGTGATAGAAGATTTTTAAAACGATCAAAGAATTTCAAAAAGACTCGTTTTCCCTTTGATGGAATTGATTTATTTCATTTGTAATTCAAGTCGTTTTATGGTTTGGAAAATACTTTTTAAGAAACATTACCAGAAACCACTACAAGTGGAAATAGAATGATATTCTCTCTCTCTCTCTCTCTCTCTCTCTCGCTCTCTCTCTCTCTCTCTCTTATTTTTCTAGTAAATCAAGGAGAAGTGAGGTAAAAATATTGTTAATCAAATAGAAGTGAGGTAAAAATATTGTATTGTAATCATTGCCCCTTATTTGTAATATTTTCAGAGCAATTAAGTTAATAGTCTATAATAATGATGCATAGTTGTATCAACTTATCTTGTTTTTGACAACTTTAGCTCGAGCGGGAGGAAGACTCTTATTGATAGCCTATATCAAGAGGATTCTAAGAAATCTGTTATAGATCGGGCAGAAAAAGTGCTTCAAAGCATACCAGTTCAATATCCTAAATTTTCAAAACCGATGGTTCAATCTAATATTTCCAACAGTTTTTGGTTGGCATGCATCTCATACTCTCCTAGTAAAACTATTTGCTTATTGGTTTTGTAGACAAAGTCATTATTATAAAATTAAAAATTTTCTTTTGTATTTATATCGAATATAGATATTATTAGTCGACTTCTGTAATTTGTACATGTCAAGTGAAGATGCTAAAGCTGTCATGGTTGATGAAGCTGGCCAAGAGAGAGACACAACATATCTAGCAAAACACCATGGTCTGAGTGCTGGTTGGAAAAGGTTTGCAAGGGAGCATGAGCTTGTGAGAGGAGAAATATTGGTATTTCATATGATCACACATTACATATTCAAGGTATTGTTTTTCTCATTTAGATACTTTGTTTGTACATGTTGAAGTTCCACCCTTAATATAATTCGATCGTGCATTTACTCATGCGTAACGGTTGACATATGTAAGAGTGGAACAAAGTATCTAAATGAGAAAAAAAATATCTTTAATATGTATGGTGCGGTCATCTGAAAGACCAATACATCTCTTTTCACGAGCTCATGCTCCGTCGCAAACCTTTTCCAACCAGCACTCAGACCATGGTGTTTTGCTAGATATGTCGTGTCCCTCTCTTGGCCAACTTCATCCACCAAGACGACTTTAACATTTTCACTCGGCATGCACAAATTACCAAAGTCGGCTGGTAATATATATATTCGAAATAAATACAAAAGAAATTTTTTAATTTAATAATGGCGACTTTGTCTACAAAACTAATAAACAAATACTTTTAAGGGGAGAGTATGAGATGCATACCAACCAAAAATTGTTGGAAACATTGGAGTGAACTATTGGTTTTGAAAATTTAGGATATTGAAGGGGTATGCTTTGAAGCACTTTTTCTGCCCGATCTATAACTTTCTTCGAATCCTCGTCTTGATATAAGCCATTAATAAGAGTTCGCTTCTGGCTCGAGCTAAATTTGTCAAAAACAAGATAAGTTTATAGAACTATGAATCATTATTGAAGACTATTAGCTTAATTGCTTTTAGAATATTACAAATAAGGGGCAATAATTACAATAGAAAATTATTACCTCACTTCTCCTTGAACAACTTAATTGCCCTGCTAGTGAACACAAGACAACTTTACTATTTAGTTTAGTTTAATTAAATAACAAAATTATGTATGAATGGACTGCAGTTTTCGGCAAAATGTTCACTATCAAATTCCTAATGGCACTTCATCAAATTATACTGTCATTATAATTTTACATTAATTTTGAAATAAGAATATATATTATTAAATAAGTTATTGAGAGGAACAAAATTGAACTTTCTACCAGTATAAGGACAATTGTGTGGAACGACCGACTTACCAGCCTTGATCATTAGCCGTTGCTAGAGAAGCGAGCGAGCTCCTGGAGAAGAAAATCAATATATCACTTATGGAGAGTGTTATCAATTGTCTTGAGTACCAATTTGGCACAAAATATTAGTCATATAAATAGTTTTGTAAAGTAATATGACGTTTAGCGGTCATGAATTGATAAATAAGAAACAGAATGATATTCTCTCCCTCTCTCTCTCTCTTATTTTTCTAGTAAATAGAGGAGAAGTGAGGTAAAAATATTGTTAATCAAATAGAAGTGAGGTAAAAATATTGTAATGTAATCATTGCCCCTTATTTGTAATATTTTCAGAGCAATTAAGTTAATAGTCTATAATAATGATGCATAGTTGTATCAACTTATCTTGTTTTTGACAACTTTAGCTCGAGCGGGAGGAAGACTTTTATTGATAGCCTATACCAAGACGAGGATTCTAAGAAATCTGTTATAGATCGGGCAGAAAAAGTGCTTCAAAGCATACCAGTTCAATATCCTAAATTTTCAAAACCGAAGGTTCAATCTAATATTTCCAACAGTTTTTGGTTGGTATGCATCTCATACTCTCCTAGTAAAACTATTTGCTTATTGGTTTTGTAGACAAAGTCATTATTATTGAATTAAAAATTTTCTTTTGTATTTATATCGAATATAGATATTATTAGTCGACTTCTGTAATTTGTACATGCCAAGTGAAGATGCTAAAGCTGTCTTGGTTGATGAAGCTGGCCAAGAGAGAGACACAACATATCTAGCAAAACTAATAAACAAATACTTTTAAGGGGAGAGTATGAGATGCATACCAACCAAAAATTGTTGGAAACATTGGAGTGAACTATTGGTTTTAAAAATTTAGGACATTGAACGGGTATGCTTTGAAGCACTTTTTCTGCCCGATCTATAACTTTCTTCGAATCCTCGTCTTGATATAAGCCATTAATAAGAGTTCGCTTATGGCTCGAGCTAAATTTGTCAAAAACAAGATAAGTTGATAGAACTATGAATCATTATTGAAGACTATTAGCTTAATTGCATTTAGAATATTACAAATAAGGTGCAATAATTACAATAGAATATTATTACCTCACTTCTCCTTGAACAACTTAATTGCCCTGCTAGTGAACACAAGACAACTTTACTATTTAGTTTAGTTTAATTAAATAACAAAATTATGTATGAATGGACTGCAGTTTTCGGCAAAATGTTCACTATCAAATTCCTAATGGCACTTCATCAAATTATACTGTCATTATAATTTTACATTAATTTTGAAATAAGAATATATATTATTAAATAAGTTATTGAGAGGAACAAAATTGAACTTTCTACCAGTATAAGGACCATTGTGTGGAACGACCGACTTACCAGCCTTGATCGTTAGATGTTGCTACAGAAGCGAGCGAGCTCCTGGAGAAGAAAATCAATATATCACATATGGAGAGTCTTATCAATTGTCATGAGTACCAATTTGGCACAAAATATTACTCATATAAATAGTTTTGTAAAGTAATATGACGTTTAGCGGTCATGAATTGATAAATAAGAAACAGAATGATATTGTCTCTCCCTCTCTCTCTCTTATTTTTCTAGTAAATCAAGGAGAAGTGAGGTAAAAATATTGTTAATCAAATAGAAGTGAGGTAAAAATATTGTATTGTAATCATTGCCCCTTATTTGTAATATTTTCAGAGCAATTAAGTTAATAGTCTATAATAATGATGCATAGTTGTATCAACTTATCTTGTTTTTGACAACTTTAGCTCGAGCGGGAGGAAGACTCTTATTGATAGCCTATATCAAGAGGATTCTAAGAAATCTGTTATAGATCGGGCAGAAAAAGTGCTTCAAAGCATACCAGTTCAATATCCTAAATTTTCAAAACCGATGGTTCAATCCAATATTTCCAACAGTTTTTGGTTGGCATGCATCTCATACTCTCCTAGTAAAACTATTTGCTTATTGGTTTTGTAGACAAAGTCATTATTATTGAATTAAAAATTTTCTTTTGTATTTATATCGAATATAGATATTATTAGTCGACTTCTGTAATTTGTACATGCCAAGTGAAGATGCTAAAGCTGTCTTGGTTGATGAAGCTGGCCAAGAGAGAGACACAACATATCTTGCAAAACACCATGGTCTGAGTGCTCGTTGGAAAAGGTTTGCAAGGGAGCATGAGCTTGTGAGAGGAGATATATTGGTATTTCATATGATCACACATTACATATTCAAGGTATTGTTTTTCTCATTTAGATACTTTGTTTGTACATGTTGAAGTTCCACCCTTAATATAATTCGATCGTGCATTTACTCATGCGTAACTGTTGACATATGTAAGGGTGGAACAAAGTATCTAAATGAGAAAAAAATATCTTGAATATGTATGGTGCGGTCATCTGAAAGACCAATACATCTCTTTTCACCAGCTCATGCTCCGTCGCAAACCTTTTCCAACCAGCACTCAGACCATGGTGTTTTGCTAGATACGTCATGTCCCTCTCTTGGCCAACTTCATCCACCAAGACGACTTTAACATTTTCACTCGGCATGCACAAATTACCAAAGTCGGCTGGTAATATCTATATTCGAAAAAGATACAAAAGAAATTTTTTAATTTAATAATGGCGACTTTGTCTACAAAACTAATAAACAAATACTTTTAAGGGGAGAGTATGAGATGCATACCAACCAAAAATTGTTGGAAACATTGGAGTGAACTATTGGTTTTGAAAATGTAGGATATTGAACGGGTATGCTTTGAAGCACTTTTTCTGCCCGATCTATAACTTTCTTCGAATCCTCGTCTTGATATAAGCCATTAATAAGAGTTCGCTTATGGCTCGAGCTAAATTTGTCAAAAACAAGATAAGTTGATAGAACTATGAATCATTATTGAAGACTATTAGCTTAATTGCTTTTAGAATATTACAAATGAGGGGCAATAATTATAATAGAAAATTATTACCTCACTTCTCCTTGAACAACTTAATTGCCCTGCTAGTGAACACAAGACAACTTTACTATTTAGTTTAGTTTAATTAAATAACAAAATTATGTATGAATGGATTGCAGTTTTCGGCAAAATGTTCACTATCAAATTCCTAATGGCACTTCATCAAATTATACTGTCATTA
This sequence comes from Daucus carota subsp. sativus, assembly GCF_001625215.2. Taxonomy (NCBI): domain Eukaryota; kingdom Viridiplantae; phylum Streptophyta; class Magnoliopsida; order Apiales; family Apiaceae; genus Daucus; species Daucus carota. The sequence goes on along the minus strand of NC_030384.2, from coordinate 2,798,057 downwards.
TAATTTTACATTAATTTTGAAATAAGAATATATATTATTAAATAAGTTATTGAGAGGAACAAAATTGAACTTTCTACCAGTATAAGGACCATTGTGTGGAACGACCGACTTACCAGCCTTGATCGTTAGCCGTTGCTACAGAAGCGAGCGAGCTCCTGGAGAAGAAAATCAATATATCACTTATGGAGAGTGTTATCAATTGTCTTGAGTACCAATTTGGCACAAAATATTAGTCATATAAATAGTTTTGTAAAGTAATATGACGTTTAGCGGTCATGAATTGATAAATAAGAAACAGAATGATATTCTCTCCCTCTCTCTCTCTTATTTTTCTAGTAAATAGAGGAGAAGTGAGGTAAAAATATTGTTAATCAAATATAAGTGAGGTAAAAATATTGTATTGTAATCATTGCCCCTTATTTGTAATATTTTCAGAGCAATTAAGTTAATAGTCTATAATAATGATGCATAGTTGTATCAACTTATCTTGTTTTTGACAACTTTAGCTCGAGCGGGAGGAAGACTTTTATTGATAGCCTATACCAAGACGAGGATTCTAAGAAATCTGTTATAGATCGGGCAGAAAAAGTGCTTCAAAGCATACCAGTTCAATATCCTAAATTTTCAAAACCGAAGGTTCAATCTAATATTTCCAACAGTTTTTGGTTGGTATGCATCTCATACTCTCCTAGTAAAATGATAGAATATATATTTATATATATTTTAGATGATAATAATTCTCATTGTAGTTATATTTTGCATTTAATTGGACATATATTAATTATAGTTTAATATCTTATTGCAGGGAGCAAGGAATTCTAAATTGGAGAGGATTTGGAGCAAATTAGAAGAAAATTCGCAACTATTGGGCTACCCGCATTCGGAATATTGTTTGGGCCATATCTTGAGTTCTAGAAGTCGGATTTGGGCGATTCAACAGCCCACACGAAGATAATTTAATTTTCTATCATTCTAGATGGGTCCAGATGTCAAAAGCCTACTGAAACAGCCCAGAAACAGGGGAGAAAGTCAACTGCGAATTTTGACCTTTGGGAAACCTATTCAGTTTCAGAATTTCCTTGTATATTCTTTTTTAGAATAAAAACACTTTTGTATTAGGTATCATTAGATAGAGAATTACATACGTGCTATTGAGGAGAGCCACGGAGAAGAAGAGAAAGGATCGACACTTTGTATCGTATTCTATTCTTTTTATGATTCTTACGTGTTTTACTATGACTATGATTGGCTAAACCTCTATTGTTGGAGGCTGTTTTGAAGCCCTAAACTTTATGACAATGATATTTTGATTTTCCGAGATATGTTATTGATTGCACTTATATATACGTCAATGCTTATAGATATTCTTGAATTAACTGTGGTATGTGGACATCCAATTCAGTTATGTGATTGATATATCTGTAAAGTCAATTAATCTTTCTATGTGGTCCATGGGATTAATTGTATCAGTGTGTAATCTGTTTAGCCTTTCTATGTGGTCCATGGGGTTATGCGGATAGCAGAGCTTGTTTCTATGTGGGCCATGGCAAGTTCTCTATAAGTGTCTTTCAGAACATATCATAAGGGTTTCAGAGTATGTCATGGGTTTAGTGGTGGATTAATATGCTTTCCAACATGCTTCTTTAATTGTTAAAAACACATTTGCTTTAGTTTCATAATTAGTTTAATTAATAGATAAAACAAAATCCAATCGTTATGTCTTTGCAAAATATAAGTTAAGTGAGCCCTTGATTCCTGGCGTAGAACGATACTCTTACTTTCACTGCATTATATACGACATAAAAGGGTTTAAATTGAGTCACATCAATTTTTGGCGCCGCGCCGCCGGGGATTGAAATTCACTTTACTTGTGTTTTGTGTTAATTTTTGTCGTTGTGGTTTAAACGGTTTGTGTTTTCAGGTACATGGTTAAAACCCGTACATCTGAAGAACCCCTTGAACCGTTTGAAGACAATCCTGAGAAGCTCTTTCGTAAGAAGAGTGAGACCGAAAAAGATCAATTTGATAAGGAAAGTGAAGGGAAGCTCATTGTAGTCGATATGGCTATAGTACCTACACTTCGTGATGATGTTGCTGTCTCGGTTGCTAATATTGGCCATTCATGTATGGTCTATCCCAATCCTGCTGTGGGGAAAAGCAACAGTTTTGAAATCAAGCAGAATTTGCTCATGAGGCTACCAGTCTTCCATGATCTTCCAACTGAGGAACCTAATCAACATCTCTCTAGGTTCGTGACTATTGTGGAAAGCATGGGACCTGACATGGCAGACCCTCAAATTCTAAAGATGAAGGCTTTTCCATTCTCTCTTGATGGATCAGCTCTTGACTGGCTAGAAGAATTGCCAGTGGGGTATATTACTTCTTGGGAGAAACTGGCCCAGGAATTCTTGCAGAAATTCTATCCGGCAACTCGAGTCATGAACATGAGAAGCCAAATAGCTGGAATTCATCAAAATGCCACTGAAACTTATGCTGAATATTATGCAAGATTCCAAAAGCTGCAAAAGAGATGCCCACAACATGGATTTTCTAAGGGGAGTCTTCTTCATTTTTTCTATCAAGGTCTTCATGAAGGTGAAAAGAAACTCTTGAATTCAGCTGCTGGTGGTGCTTATGTAGATTTATCTCATGATGCTGCGGAGAAACTAATTGCTAAGGGAGCTGCTAATGAACTTCAATATGGTAGTCGTGCAAGTTCTGGCACAACTCAGGGAGCTCAATCTGATCAAAGGCTCTCAAATATTGAGCAAAGTATTGAAAAACTGAATGCATTATTATTGAGCGCTAAAACACCGACAGCTCAAGTATGTGGTATTTGTTCAACTCCGGGACATTTTACTGATGGTTGTCCTACATTGGTTGAACCTACTTTTGAAGATGTTAATGCTGTTGGATTTGGCAATCAAGGAGCAAATCAATTCTCTAATACTTTCAATCCAAGATGGAAGGATCATCCCAATTTGAGGTACGGGAACACTAACAATGCTTTAAATGGGTTTCAGTTTCAAAACAATTCTGCACCATCTGGTTTTCTGCAAAGGGGGCAAGTCTCTCAAAGCACGAACAATGATAACACTATTGAGAAATTATTGTCCAAGTTGGTTGATGGGCAAACGGAGATGCAAAAACAATGCACTACAAACTCTCAAGATATCAGGGATATGCAAAAGCAGTGCATTACTAATTCTCAAGACATTAGAGAGATGCAGAAACAACTTGGGGATGTGATAAAGAAAATTAATCAAGAACATGAGCCTGGACGGTTGCCTGGAACTACACAACCAAATCTGAAATTCGAGCATGCTAACATCATTACTACTAAGAGTGGCCGGAATGTCATTCCCACTCAAAAGGTATTGGAAAATCAGGTTGATAAGCATGGTATCGAAAAAGACCCGACAACTGAAACAACTTCACACAACAAATCAGATGAAGCAAAGGAGAATCCTCAAGCCAAGGAGGATAGTCATGAGAATGGGGATGAAGCTGAGATTGTGCACAACAATTCTGAGGAGAAACATACTACCCCAATTTCCGCTAGTAAGTCTCTTAAACCTTCAAATTCGGTTATTACTAATAGTCGCTTCGATTCTGTCCCTTTCCCAGCTAGGTTGGTTCAGACAAAGAAGAGTGCATTAGAGACAAATATTTTGGAGACTTTTCGCAAGGTTCACATTAATTTGCCTTTACTGGAGTGCATTCAGAATCTTCCAGCATATGCCAAGGTATTGAAGGACTTGTGTACTAAACGAAGGAGGCTCAAGGGGAGTGAAGTTGTTGAGATGAAGGAGAATGTGTCTGCGGTTCTACAAGGAAGGTTACCAAGAAAGTGTAAGGATCCAGGAAGCTTCACTATTCCTTGCACCATTGGTAAATCTAAATTTGAGAATGCGTTACTTGATTTGGGTGCGTCAATTAATGTTATGCCATCTAGCTTGTATGAGAAAGTGTGTATTAAAACTGAACTTAAAACAGATGGTGTTACAATTTTATTAGCTGACAGATCTCACGTTTACCCGAAAGGTGTTTTGGAGGATGTTCTTGTGCAGGTTGGCAAGTTTCAATATCCGGCTGATTTTTATATCTTAGACATGGGAGATGCGAATAATGCACAACTTATTCTTGGTAGACCATTCATGTGTACAGCTCAAACAAGAATTAATGTTGCAAGGGGAGAGCTCAGTATGGACTTTGATAATGAAACCATCAAGTTCAACATGTTTGAGATGATGCGATATCCCGTGGATACTGAGACATGCTTTACAATGAGTACAACTGGTAGCATGGCTCAAAAGTACTTCGAGCTGATGAAAGATGATGTATTAGAAACAGTGATTTCTCAAGGCATCGGTGTTAATCAGGAAGGAAATTCTCAAGCTCTTGAAGAGATTTCTATCATTCATATAGATGAAATTCTAGAGCAATGCAACGCCTTGCAAGGAGCAGAGATTACAGGAGAACGGAAGTTTGTACTCCCTAAAACTTCTAGCGAAAAGCAGTTGCCGTCAGTTGTTCAAGCACCAAAATTGGACCTTAAGCCATTGCCTTCCCATCTCAAGTATGTTTTTCTTGGAAAAAACGAGACACTACCGATCATAATCTCATCAAAGCTCACATCTGTGCAAGAAGAAAAAGTGGTGGAGTTGGTCCGCAATCACATCAAAGCTATTGGTTGGAGTTTGGCGGATATTAGGGGAATCAGCCCCACACTATGTGTTCATAGAATTCACTTGGAAGAAGGTGCCAAACCTGTTAGAGTTCCTCAACGGCGACTCAATCCTCCTATGATGGAGGTTGTGAAGAAGGAAGTCATTAAGCTGCTAGACAATGGGATCATCTATCCAATTTTTGACTCTAAGTGGGTTTCTGCTGTTCATGTTGTTCCTAAAAAGTCTGGTATTACAGTGGTAGCAAATGAGGAGAATGAGTTGGTGCCTCAACGTACAGTGACTGGTCATCGTGTTTGTATTGATTACAGGCCTCTCAACAATGCTACAAGGAAAGATCATTTTCCTTTGCCGTTCATTGATCAAATGTTGGAAAGGTTAGCCGGTCATGAGTACTATTGTTTTTTAGATGGGTACTCTGGATATAATCAGATTGCTATAGCTCCAGAAGATCAAGAGAAGACAACATTTACATGTCCTTTTGGTACCTTTGCCTTTAGACGCTTGTCTTTTGGTCAATGTAATGCCCCTGGAACGTTTCAAAGATGCATGATGAGCATATTCTCTGATTATGTAGGAAAAATTATTGAGGTTTTCATGGATGATTTCAGTGTCTTTGGAGATAGTTTTGATGATTGCTTGAAGAATTTGGGGGTTGTTTTGAAAAGATGTGAAGAAACAAATTCAGTGCTCAATTGGGAAAAATGCCACTTCATGGTAACCCATGGGATTGTTCTTGGACATGTGATTTCTTCAAAAGGTATTGAGGTCGATAAATCTAAAATTGACTTGATACGGTACTTGCCCACTCCGTCAAGTGTAAAGGAGATTCGGTCTTTTCTTGGCCATGCTGGTTTCTACAGAAGATTTATTCAGGACTTCTCTAAAATAGCAAGGCCCTTAACTAATCTTCTTCAAAAGGATGTACTTTTCGAGTTCAATGACGAGTGCAAGGTGGCATTTGAGGAGTTAAAACTAAAGCTTACGTCATCTCCTATCATACAGGCACCTGATTGGAGCTTACCTTTTGAAATAATGTGCGATGCCTCAGATTATGCTGTTGGAGCTGTACTTGGGCAACGTAAGGACAAGAAGGTGCATGCTATTTATTATGCTTCTAGAACTTTGAATGATGCACAACTCAACTATGCTACCACTGAGAAAGAATTGCTGGCTGTCGTCTTTGCTTTGGAAAAATTTCGATCATACTTGCTTGGTACTTGTTGGCCAAAAAAGAGGCAAAGCCACGACTTATCCGTTGGATCTTATTACTACAAGAGTTTGACATTGAAATCAAGGATAAGAAGGGATCCGAGAATGTTGTAGCTGATCATCTAAGTCGATTAGTGAGGGAGGAAGAAGATGTGCCCCTGACTGAGACATTTCCGGATGAACAACTTCTCCAGATTGAGGTAAGTGCTCTTAATGAGGTCACACCATGGTATGCAGACATAGTGAACTATCTGTTTGACAAAAGTTTGCCTAGTACACTGACTCGTGCACAAAAAGATAAGATTAAACATGATTCAAAATTTTATGTGTGGGATGATCCGTATCTCTGGAAGCATTGTCCAGATTTAATAATAAGGAGATGTGTGCCTGATAATGAATTTGAATCTGTGCTGAAGTTTTGTCATAATTATGCATGCGGAGGACATTTTGGTGGAAAAAGAACTGCACATAAGGTGTTAGAGTGTGGTTTTTATTGGCCTACAATGTTTAAAGATGCTCAAGAATTGTGTAGGACTTGTGACAGATGTCAGCGAGTAGGGAACATTAGTGCTAGGAATGAGATGCCCATGAATCCGATGTTTAATGTTGAAATATTTGATGTTTGGGGTATCGATTTCATGGGTCCATTTCCGAAGTCTAATGGTTTTGAATATATACTTTTAGCTGTTGATTATGTGTCGAAGTGGGTGGAAGCTAAAGCCACCCGCACTAATGATTCCAAAGTGGTTTCAGATTTCTTGAGGACTAACATTTTTGCTAGGTTCGGGATGCCAAGAGTTGTTATTAGTGATGGAGGGTCCCATTTCTGCAATAGGACCATCGAGGCACTATTTCGCAAGTATAACATCTCACATAAAGTTTCCACACCTTATCATCCTCAAACCAATGGACAAGCAGAGGTGTCTAACAGGGAAATCAAGAAAATTCTTGAAAAGACTGTAGGATCTACACGGAAGGATTGGAGTCAACAGTTAGATGATGCACTTTGGGCTTATAGGACGGCGTACAAGACACCCATCGGTATGTCTCCTTATCGCATTGTTTATGGTAAGCCTTGTCATTTGCCAGTGGAACTTGAACATAAGGCATATTGGGCGATTAAGAAATTCAATATGAGTCTTGATGAGGCGGGTTTGCAGCGCAAGTTGCAATTGTCTGAATTGGAAGAACTGCGCAATGAAGCTTACGAGAGTGCTTATATTTACAAGGAAAAGACAAAGGTGTTCCATGATAAGATGATTCAAAGGAAGAATTTTGAGGTTGGACAAAAAGTTCTTTTGTATCATTCCCGATTACGTCTTTTTCCTGGAAAACTACGATCAAGGTGGATTGGCCCATTTGAAATTGTTGAGGTGTTTCCACACGGGGCTGTGAGCATTAAAAAAGATGATGGAAATGTGTTTAAGGTGAATGGACATCGTCTTAAACCTTATTTGGAGGATCCTTCTAATTATGTCAAGGAGAGCGAGACTCTTAATGATGTGATTATCTCTGATGTCTAATTTCTGAGGCATCAAGTCTAGCCAAAGACGTTAAAGAAAAGCGCTTTTTGGGAGGCAACCCAAGCATATTGTACGGTTAGTTATAATTTTATTATACTTATTATAGTTCTTAGTAGTAAAATTATTAATATTATATTTATAGATTTGTTTTTATTCCCGCAAGGTGCCTTGATAATTTTTGTGAAGTGTTTCAGGAATTTTTAGTGATGGCTTGATCTGAAAATATTCAGAAAAAGGAAAAAAGGGAGAAAAATTTGAAGGCAAATTTTATATGTTTCTAGAGCTGCGCTTCAAATTTTTCCACTGTCCAATTTTTTTTTTCCTCGCACGCTGCCACTTCCAAGCAGATGCGCTATACCGGCAATTACATTTAATAGATTGGGGGTTTTGAGCGTCTGCCACTTTGTTCAATTTCTTCTCGCAAGCGCCAGATGCCAGTTCCGTGCTTGTTTATTTCTTCCACTTCACGTGGGCCTGCTTCAGTCAAACCCGCTTCAATCCAGCCCATCAAACAGAAGCCCGGCCCAACTACAGGCAAACTGATAACCACTCGGCCAACTATGACACTTGAATTATATGTCACTGCACTCCATTATAACAACAATACATGGAGTTGGTGGGCACTTCACCCAATTATTCAGGGCAGTTTTCTTAACTTTTCTTTAGATATTAATTATTATATTATATTATATTATATTTATATATATTATATTTATATATATTATATTATATATTATTCATTGAGGACAATGAACCATTTAAGTGTGGGGATGTGTTCTCACGAATAATAAATATTTTTTTTTAAATATATATATTTAAAAAAAAACCAAAAAAAAAATTGAAAAATTCAAAAATTTTGTATATAATTATCTTGTCTCAAAGCATGTTTAGTGAGTACTTATACACATATTGTAGACTAATTCGCATGATTAATTCTGAGCATCATATCCATGATAAAAATCATTCAATGCACGATAATTCTTTGTGTGTGCTTGCGAAAATTTTAAAACTTGAGATGCATCTTAGTCACTTTCTATGAGTAAAGCATGCTTTCACCTTGTGAGATTTTGAGCCTATTTTATGATTGATATAATTTACGTCAATCTAATTTTTGTTGTGAGTGGTGTTCATCATTTGGCTTGTTGCTCTAGGATTTGGTTTAAACCTTATTGAGATGAAATGTTATGTGTATGCATGAAAATGATAAAGGCATTAGGATTAACCTAATTTATCCAAAGAGTACCCGAGAATTATATCCTTAGTGAACCCCCTTGAAGCTTGTATCCATTCTTTTTCTTCATCGCCAATCTATGAATTTTGAGCCTACTTGTTTATTCTTGTCTTGAAGACTAGTAGAGCATTTTTTGATTCATTAGAGCAGTGGTTAACATTCAAGTGTGGGGATTTCTTTGTCAAAGGGTGAAAGTTTGGTGGGTATCAAGAAAAAAAAAAAGAAAAAAAAAACAAAGTATCAGGTACTCCTTTGAGATCAATGGGTGGCAATTGCAATGTCATATGAAAAGGACGATCCATGTGCACGTGCTGGTATTAAGCACAATTGTACTAGAAATTAAGGGGATCAAATTAATTCCTCTTATTTTTCTTGGTGACTTTTCACTGCCCTTGGTTACTGGAGAAAAACTTGACTTTGAAAAGAAAAAAAAATGAAAGGGAAAAAAATAACAAGTGGAGAATGTGTTCATTGGTGGTACAATGTGAAAGGAGGGGAAGTACGAAATATGTACTTGGGCTTTAATGCTTGTGAAAGCTTGATCACCTTTTACATGATTCAAATTTCATGTTGAGTGCTTAATCAAAAGTGAACACTGTGCTCTATTAGTTATCGAGTTAGCCACTTGTTAGCCTATTTCTTTGATATCCTACCCCTGCCTAAGCCTCGTTACAACCCTTAACAAAGTCCTTTTGATTTGTGCGTGCATATATACAGAGTAATGGAGATTTGGTAGACAACCAAGTTTGTGGTAGTGCATGTCCATATTGATTGAATTTGAGTGAAACATTTACACCCAAACACTTGTGTGAATTGAGAGTAATGTGAGATCTTCTATCCATAGCATGCTTACTTATTTGATGCGACTTTGATGTCTATTTCATGATATTTCTGTCTACCTAGACATTGTGTGCACGCTTGGATTGTTGTGTAAAAATGATGCATAAGTGATAGTACTAGTACTTTCACACTTGTTCAGATTGTTATGTAATTGAAGGTTGCATATGTGGTACGATGATGTTGTTAGTGCTTGAGACTTGATGATTGAAAATATTTGATTTTGTGGGTATATCTTCTATAAACCCTCACGAGACAACACTCGTCCTACTAGGGCTGCCTAGGGGTTTAAAGGCTTGTTGCATACGCTCAATGCAATCGTGTCATCCACGAAAGTGATGTTAGTAGTTAGTTAGTAATATTTTTATTCTATGTTGCCCGAGGACGTGCAATATGCCAAGTGTGGGGATATTTGATAGAATATATATTTATATATATTTTAGATGACCTTTGGGAAACCTATTGAGTTTCAGAATTTCCTTGTATATTCTTTTTTAGAATAAAAACACTTTTGTATTAGGTATCATTAGATAGAGAATTACATACGTGCTATTGAGGAGAGCCACGGAGAAGAAGAGAAAGGATCGACACTTTGTATCGTATTCTATTCTTTTTATGATTCTTACGTGTTTTACTATGACTATGATTGGCTAAACCTCTATTGTTGGAGGCTGTTTTGAAGCCCTAAACTTTATGACAATGATATTTTGATTTTCCGAGATATGTTATTGATTGCACTTATATATACGTCAATGCTTATAGATATTCTTGAATTAACTGTGGTATGTGGACATCCAATTCAGTTATGTGATTGATATATCTGTAAAGTCAATTAATCTTTCTATGTGGTCCATGGGATTAATTGTATCAGTGTGTAATCTGTTTAGCCTTTCTATGTGGTCCATGGGGTTATGCGGATAGCAGAGCTTGTTTCTATGTGGGCCATGGCAAGTTCTCTATAAGTGTCTTTCAGAACATATCATAAGGGTTTCAGAGTATGTCATGGGTTTAGTGGTGGATTAATATGCTTTCCAACATGCTTCTTTAATTGTTAAAAACACATTTGCTTTAGTTTCATAATTAGTTTAATTAATAGATAAAACAAAATCCAATCGTTATGTCTTTGCAAAATATAAGTTCAGTGAGCCCTTGATTCCTGGCGTAGAACGATACTCTTACTTTCACTGCATTATATACGACATAAAAGGGTTTAAATTGAGTCACATCATAAAACTATTTGCTTATTGGTTTTGTAGACAAAGTCATTATTATTGAATTAAAAATTTTCTTTTGTATTTGTATCGAATATAGATATTATTAGTCGACTTCTGTAATTTGTACATGCCAAGTGAAGATGCTAAAGCTGTCTTGGTTGATGAAGCTGGCCAAGAGAGAGACACAACATATCTAGCAAAACACCATGGTCTGAGTGCTCGTTGGAAAAGGTTTGCAAGGGAGCATGAGCTTGTGAGAGGAGATATATTGGAATTTCATATGATCACACATTACATATTCAAGGTATTGTTTTTCTCACTTAGATACTTTGTTTGTACATGTTGAAGTTCCACCCTTAATATAATTCGATCGTGCATTTACTCATGCGTAACGGTTGACATATGTAAGGGTGGAACAAAGTATCTAAATGAGAAAAAAAATATCTTGAATATGTATGGTGCGGTCATCTGAAATACCAATACATCTCTTTTCACGAGCTCATGCTCGGTCGCAAACCTTTTCCAACCAGCACTCAGACCATGGTGTTTTGCTAGATATGTCGTGTCCCTCTCTTGGCCAACTTCATCCACCAAGACGACTTTAACATTTTCACTCGGCATGCACAAATTACCAAAGTCGGCTGGTAATATCTATATTCGAAATAAATACAAAAGAATTTTTTTAATTTAATAATGGCCACTTTGTCTACAAAACTAATAAACAAATACTTTTAAGGGGAGAGTATGAGATGCATACCAACCAAAAATTGTTGGAAACATTGGAGTGAACTATTGGTTTTGAAAATTTAGGATATTGAATGGGTATGCTTTGAAGCACTTTTTCTGCCCGATCTATAACTTTCTTCGAATCCTCGTCTTGATATAAGCTATTAATAAGAGTTCGCTTCTGGCTCGAGCTAAATTTTTCAAAAACAAGATAAGTTGATAGAACTATGAATCATTATTGAAGACTATTAGCTTAATTGCTTTTAGAATATTACAAATAAGGGGCAATAATTACAATAGAATATTATTACCTCACTTCTGCTTGAACAACTTAATTGCCCTGCTAGTGAACACAAGACAACTTTACTATTTAGTTTAGTTTAATGAAATAACAAATTTATGTATGTATGGACTGCAGTTTTCGGCAAAATGTTCACTATCAAATTCCTAATGGTACTTCATCAAATTATACTGTCATTATAATTTTACATTAATTTTGAAATAAGAATATATATTATTAAATAAGTTATTGAGAGGAACAAAATTGAACTTTCTACCAGTATAAGGACCATTGTGTGGAACGACCGACTTACCAGCCTTGATCGTTAGCCGTTGCTACAGAAGCGAGCGAGCTCCTGGAGAAGAAAATCAATATATCACTTATGGAGAGTCTTATCAATTGTCTTGAGTACCAATTTGGCACAAAATATTAGTCATATAAATAGTTTTGTAAAGTAATATGACGTTTAGCGGTCATGAATTGATAAATAAGAAACAGAATGATATTCTCTCCCTCTCTCTCTCTCTTATTTTTCTAGTAAATAGAGGAGAAGTGAGGTAAAAATATTGTTAATCAAATAGAAGTGAGGTAAAAATATTGTATTGTAATCATTGCCCCTTATTTGTAATATTTTCAGAGCAATTAAGTTAATAGTCTATAATAATGATGATGCATAGTTGTATCAACTTATCTTGTTTTTGACAACTTTAGCTCGAGCGGGAGGAAGACTTTTATTGATAGCCTATACCAAGACGAGGATTCTAAGAAATCTATTATAGATCGGGCAGAAAAAGTGCTTCAAAGCATACCAGTTCAATATCCTAAATTTTCAAAACCGAAGGTTCAATCTAATATTTCCAACAGTTTTTGGTTGGTATGCATCTCATACTCTCCTAGTAAAACTATTTGCTTATTGGTTTTGTAGACAAAGTCATTATTATTGAATTAAAAATTTTCTTTTGTATTTGTATCGAATATAGATATTATTAGTCGACTTCTGTAATTTGTACATGCCAAGTGAAGATGCTAAAGCTGTCTTGGTTGATGAAGCTGGCCAAGAGAGAGACACAACATATCTAGCAAAACACCATGGTCTGAGTGCTCGTTGGAAAAGGTTTGCAAGGGAGCATGAGCTTGTGAGAGGAGATATATTGGAATTTCATATGATCACACATTACATATTCAAGGTATTGTTTTTCTCACTTAGATACTTTGTTTGTACATGTTGAAGTTCCACCCTTAATATAATTCGATCGTGCATTTACTCATGCGTAACGGTTGACATATGTAAGGGTGGAACAAAGTATCTAAATGAGAAAAAAAATATCTTGAATATGTATTGTGCGGTCATCGGAAATACCAATACATCTCTTTTCACGAGCTCATGCTCGGTCGCAAACCTTTTCCAACCAGCACTCAGACCATGGTGTTTTGCTAGATATGTCGTGTCCCTCTCTTGGCCAACTTCATCCACCAAGACGACTTTAACATTTTCACTCGGCATGCACAAATTACCAAAGTCGGCTGGTAATATCTATATTCGAAATAAATACAAAAGAATTTTTTTAATTTAATAATGGCCACTTTGTCTACAAAACTAATAAACAAATACTTTTAAGGGGAGAGTATGAGATGCATACCAACCAAAAATTGTTGGAAACATTGGAGTGAACTATTGGTTTTGAAAATTTAGGATATTGAACGGGTATGCTTTGAAGCACTTTTTCTGCCCGATCTATAACTTTCTTCGAATCCTCGTCTTGATATAAGCTATTAATAAGAGTTCGCTTCTGGCTCGAGCTAAATTTTTCAAAAACAAGATAAGTTGATAGAACTATGAATCATTATTGAAGACTATTAGCTTAATTGCTTTTAGAATATTACAAATAAGGGGCAATAATTACAATAGAATATTATTACCTCACTTCTGCTTGAACAACTTAATTGCCCTGCTAGTGAACACAAGACAACTTTACTATTTAGTTTAGTTTAATGAAATAACAAATTTATGTATGTATGGACTGCAGTTTTCGGCAAAATGTTCACTATCAAATTCCTAATGGTACTTCATCAAATTATACTGTCATTATAATTTTACATTAATTTTGAAATAAGAATATATATTATTAAATAAGTTATTGAGAGGAACAAAATTGAACTTTCTACCAGTATAAGGACCATTGTGTGGAACGACCGACTTACCAGCCTTGATCGTTAGCCGTTGCTACAGAAGCGAGCGAGCTCCTGGAGAAGAAAATCAATATATCACTTATGGAGAGTCTTATCAATTGTCTTGAGTACCAATTTGGCACAAAATATTAGTCATATAAATAGTTTTGTAAAGTAATATGACGTTTAGCGGTCATGAATTGATAAATAAGAAACAGAATGATATTCTCTCCCTCTCTCTCTCTCTTATTTTTCTAGTAAATAGAGGAGAAGTGAGGTAAAAATATTGTTAATCAAATAGAAGTGAGGTAAAAATATTGTATTGTAATCATTGCCCCTTATTTGTAATATTTTCAGAGCAATTAAGTTAATAGTCTATAATAATGATGATGCATAGTTGTATCAACTTATCTTGTTTTTGACAACTTTAGCTCGAGCGGGAGGAAGACTTTTATTGATAGCCTATACCAAGACGAGGATTCTAAGAAATCTATTATAGATCGGGCAGAAAAAGTGCTTCAAAGCATACCAGTTCAATATCCTAAATTTTCAAAACCGAAGGTTCAATCTAATATTTCCAACAGTTTTTGGTTGGTATGCATCTCATACTCTCCTAGTAAAACTATTTGCTTATTGGTTTTGTAGACAAAGTCATTATTATTGAATTAAAAATTTTCTTTTGTATTTGTATCGAATATAGATATTATTAGTCGACTTCTGTAATTTGTACATGCCAAGTGAAGATGCTAAAGCTGTCTTGGTTGATGAAGCTGGCCAAGAGAGAGACACAACATATCTAGCAAAACACCATGGTCTGAGTGCTCGTTGGAAAAGGTTTGCAAGGGAGCATGAGCTTGTGAGAGGAGATATATTGGAATTTCATATGATCACACATTACATATTCAAGGTATTGTTTTTCTCACTTAGATACTTTGTTTGTACATGTTGAAGTTCCACCCTTAATATAATTCGATCGTGCATTTACTCATGCGTAACGGTTGACATATGTAAGGGTGGAACAAAGTATCTAAATGAGAAAAAAAATATCTTGAATATGTATGGTGCGGTCATCGGAAATACCAATACATCTCTTTTCACGAGCTCATGCTCGGTCGCAAACCTTTTCCAACCAGCACTCAGACCATGGTGTTTTGCTAGATATGTCGTGTCCCTCTCTTGGCCAACTTCATCCACCAAGACGACTTTAACATTTTCACTCGGCATGCACAAATTACCAAAGTCGGCTGGTAATATCTATATTCGAAATAAATACAAAAGAATTTTTTAATTTAATAATGGCCACTTTGTCTACAAAACTAATAAACAAATACTTTTAAGGGGAGAGTATGAGATGCATACCAACCAAAAATTGTTGGAAACATTGGAGTGAACTATTGGTTTTGAAAATTTAGGATATTGAACGGGTATGCTTTGAAGCACTTTTTCTGCCCGATCTATAACTTTCTTCGAATCCTCGTCTTGATATAAGCTATTAATAAGAGTTCGCTTCTGGCTCGAGCTAAATTTTTCAAAAACAAGATAAGTTGATAGAACTATGAATCATTATTGAAGACTATTAGCTTAATTGCTTTTAGAATATTACAAATAAGGGGCAATAATTACAATAGAATATTATTACCTCACTTCTGCTTGAACAACTTAATTGCCCTGCTAGTGAACACAAGACAACTTTACTATTTAGTTTAGTTTAATGAAATAACAAATTTATGTATGTATGGACTGCAGTTTTCGGCAAAATGTTCACTATCAAATTCCTAATGGCACTTCATCAAATTATACTGTCATTATAATTTTACATTAATTTTGAAATAAGAATATATATTATTAAATAAGTTATTGAGAGGAACAAAATTGAACTTTCTACCAGTATAAGGACCATTGTGTGGAACGACCGACTTACCAGCCTTGATCGTTAGCCGTTGCTACAGAAGCGAGCGAGCTCCTGGAGAAGAAAATCAATATATCACTTATGGAGAGTCTTATCAATTGTCATGAGTACCAATTTGGCACAAAATATTAGTCATATAAATAGTTTTGTAAAGTAATATGACGTTTAGCGGTCATGAATTGATAAATAAGAAACAGAATGATATTCTCTCCCTCTCTCTCTCTCTTATTTTTCTAGTAAATAGAGGAGAAGTGAGGTAAAAATATTGTTAATCAAATAGAAGTGAGGTAAAAATATTGTATTGTAATCATTGCCCCTTATTTGTAATATTTTCAGAGCAATTAAGTTAATAGTCTATAATAATGATGCATAGTTGTATCAACTTATCTTGTTTTTGACAACTTTAGCTCGAGCGGGAGGAAGACTTTTATTGATAGCCTATACCAAGACGAGGATTCTAAGAAATCTGTTATAGATCGGGCAGAAAAAGTGCTTCAAAGCATACCAGTTCAATATCCTAAATTTTCAAAACCGAAGGTTCAATCTAATATTTCCAACAGTTTTTGGTTGGTATGCATCTCATACTCTCCTAGTAAAACTATTTGCTTATTGGTTTTGTAGACAAAGTCATTATTATTGAATTAAAAATTTTCTTTTGTATTTATATCGAATATAGATATTATTAGTCGACTTCTGTAATTTGTACATGCCAAGTGAAGATGCTAAAGCTGTCTTGGTTGATGAAGCTGGCCAAGAGAGAGACACAACATATCTAGCAAAACACCATGGTCTGAGTGCTCGTTGGAAAAGGTTTGCAAGGGAGCATGAGCTTGTGAGAGGAGATATATTGGAATTTCATATGATCACACATTACATATTCAAGGTATTGTTTTTCTCACTTAGATACTTTGTTTGTACATGTTGAAGTTCCACCCTTAATATAATTCGATCGTGCATTTACTCATGCGTAACGGTTGACATATGTAAGGGTGGAACAAAGTATCTAAATGAGAAAAAAAATATCTTGAATATGTATGGTGCGGTCATCTGAAATACCAATACATCTCTTTTCACGAGCTCATGCTCCGTCGCAAACCTTTTCCAACCAGCACTCAGACCATGGTGTTTTGCTAGATATGTCGTGTCCCTCTCTTGGCCAACTTCATCCACCAAGACGACTTTAACATTTTCACTCGGCATGCACAAATTACCAAAGTCGGCTGGTAATATCTATATTCGAAATAAATACAAAAGAATTTTTTTTAATTTAATAATGGCGACTTTGTCTACAAAACTAATAAACAAATACTTTAAGGGGAGAGTATGAGATGCATACCAACCAAAAATTGTTGGAAACATTGGAGTGAACTATTGGTTTTGAAAATTTAGGATATTGAACGGGTATGCTTTGAAGCACTTTTTCTGCCCGATCTATAACTTTCTTCGAATCCTCGTCTTGATATAAGCTATTAATAAGAGTTCGCTTCTGGCTCGAGCTAAATTTGTCAAAAACAAGATAAGTTGATAGAACTATGAATCATTATTGAAGACTATTAGCTTAATTGCTTTTAGAATATTACAAATAAGGGGCAATAATTACAATAGAATATTATTACCTCACTTCTCCTTGAACAACTTAATTGCCCTGCTAGTGAACACAAGACAACTTTACTATTTAGTTTAGTTTAATTAAATAACAAATTATGTATGAATGGACTGCAGTTTTCGGCAAAATGTTCACTATCAAATTCCTAATGGCACTTCATCAAATTATACTGTCATTATAATTTTACATTAATTTTGAAATAAGAATATATATTATTAAATAAGTTATTGAGAGGAACAAAATTGAACTTTCTACCAGTATAAGGACCATTGTGTGGAACGACCGACTTACCAGCCTTGATCGTTAGCCGTTGCTACAGAAGCGAGCGAGCTCCTGGAGAAGAAAATCAATATATCACTTATGGAGAGTCTTATCAATTGTCTTGAGTACCAATTTGGCACAAAATATTAGTCATATAAATAGTTTTGTAAAGTAATATGACGTTTAGCGGTCATGAATTGATAAATAAGAAACAGAATGATATTCTCTCCCTCTCTCTCTTATTTTTCTACTAAATAGAGGAGAAGTGAGGTAAAAATATTGTTAATCAAATAGAAGTGAGGTAAAAATATATTATTGTAATCATTGCCCCTTATTTGTAATATTTTCAGAGCAATTAAGTTAATAGTCTATAATAATGATGCATAGTTGTATCAACTTATCTTGTTTTTGACAACTTTAGCTCGAGCGGGAGGAAGACTCTTATTGATAGCCTATATCAAGACGAGGATTCTAAGAAATCTGTTATAGATCGGGCAGAAAAAGTGCTTCAAAGCATACCAGTTCAATATCCTAAATTTTCAAAACCGAAGGTTCAATCTAATATTTCCAACAGTTTTTGGTTGGTATGCATCTCATACTCTCCTAGTAAAACTATTTGCTTATTGGTTTTGTAGACAAAGTCATTATTATTGAATTAAAAATTTTCTTTTGTATTTATATCGAATATAGATATTATTAGTCGACTTCTGTAATTTGTACATGCCAAGTGAAGATGCTAAAGCTGTCTTGGTTGATGAAGCTGGCCAAGAGAGAGACACAACATATCTAGCAAAACACCATGGTCTGAGTGCTCGTTGGAAAAGGTTTGCAAGGGAGCATGAGCTTGTGAGAGGAGATATATTGGAATTTCATATGATCACACATTACATATTCAAGGTATTGTTTTTCTCACTTAGATACTTTGTTTGTACATGTTGAAGTTCCACCCTTAATATAATTCGATCGTGCATTTACTCATGCGTAACGGTTGACATATGTAAGGGTGGAACAAAGTATCTAAATGAGAAAAAAAATATCTTGAATATGTATGGTGCGGTCATCTGAAATACCAATACATCTCTTTTCACGAGCTCATGCTCCGTCGCAAACCTTTTCCAACCAGCACTCAGACCATGGTGTTTTGCTAGATATGTCGTGTCCCTCTCTTGGCCAACTTCATCCACCAAGACGACTTTAACATTTTCACTCGGCATGCACAAATTACCAAAGTCGGCTGGTAATATCTATATTCGAAATAAATACAAAAGAAATTTTTTAATTTAATAATGGCGACTTTGTCTACAAAACTAATAAACAAATACTTTTAAGGGGAGAGTATGAGATGCATACCAACCAAAAATTGTTGGAAACATTGGAGTGAACTATTGGTTTTGAAAATTTAGGATATTGAACGGGTATGCTTTGAAGCACTTTTTCTGCCCGATCTATAACTTTCTTCGAATCCTCGTCTTGATATAAGCCATTAATAAGAGTTCGCTTCTGGCTCGAGCTAAATTTGTCAAAAACAAGATAAGTTGATAGAACTATGAATCATTATTGAAGACTATTAGCTTAATTGCTTTTAGAATATTACAAATAAGGGGCAATAATTACAATAGAATATTATTACCTCACTTCTCCTTGAACAACTTAATTGCCCTGCTAGTGAACACAAGACAACTTTACTATTTAGTTTAGTTTAATTAAATAACAAATTATGTATGAATGGACTGCAGTTTTCGGCAAAATGTTCACTATCAAATTCCTAATGGCACTTCATCAAATTATACTGTCATTATAATTTTACATTAATTTTGAAATAAGAATATATATTATTAAATAAGTTATTGAGAGGAACAAAATTGAACTTTCTACCAGTATAAGGACCATTGTGTGGAACGACCGACTTACCAGCCTTGATCGTTAGCCGTTGCTACAGAAGCGAGCGAGCTCCTGGAGAAGAAAATCAATATATCACTTATGGAGAGTCTTATCAATTGTCATGAGTACCAATTTGGCACAAAATATTAGTCATATAAATAGTTTTGTAAAGTAATATGACGTTTAGCGGTCATGAATTGATAAATAAGAAACAGAATGATATTCTCTCTCCCTCTCTCTCTCTTATTTTTCTAGTAAATCAAGGAGAAGTGAGGTAAAAATATTGTTAATCAAATAGAAGTGAGGTAAAAATATTGTATTGTAATCATTGCCCCTTATTTGTAATATTTTCAGAGCAATTAAGTTAATAGTCTATAATAATGATGCATAGTTGTATCAACTTATCTTGTTTTTGACAACTTTAGCTCGAGCGGGAGGAAGACTCTTATTGATAGCCTATATCAAGACGAGGATTCTAAGAAATCTGTTATAGATCGGGCAGAAAAAGTGCTTCAAAGCATACCAGTTCAATATCCTAAATTTTCAAAACCGATGGTTCAATCCAATATTTCCAACAGTTTTTGGTTGGTATGCATCTCATACTCTCCTAGTAAAACTATTTGCTTATTGGTTTTGTAGACAAAGTCATTATTATTGAATTAAAAATTTTCTTTTGTATTTATATCGAATATAGATATTATTAGTCGACTTCTGTAATTTGTACATGCCAAGTGAAGATGCTAAAGCTGTCTTGGTTGATGAAGCTGGCCAAGAGAGAGACACAACATATCTAGCAAAACACCATGGTCTGAGTGCTCGTTGGAAAAGGTTTGCAAGGGAGCATGAGCTTGTGAGAGGAGATATATTGGTATTTCATATGATCACACATTACATATTCAAGGTATTGTTTTTCTCATTTAGATACTTTGTTTGTACATGTTGAAGTTCCACCCTTAATATAATTCGATCGTGCATTTACTCATGCGTAACGGTTGACATATGTAAGGGTGGAACAAAGTATCTAAATGAGAAAAAAAATATCTTGAATATGTATGGTGCGGTCATCTGAAATACCAATACATCTCTTTTCACGAGCTCATGCTCCGTCGCAAACCTTTTCCAACCAGCACTCAGACCATGGTGTTTTGCTAGATATGTCGTGTCCCTCTCTTGGCCAACTTCATCCACCAAGACGACTTTAACATTTTCACTCGGCATGCACAAATTACCAAAGTCGGCTGGTAATATCTATATTCGAAATAAATACAAAAGAAATTTTTTAATTTAATAATGGCGACTTTGTCTACAAAACTAATAAACAAATACTTTTAAGGGGAGAGTATGAGATGCATACCAACCAAAAATTGTTGGAAACATTGGAGTGAACTATTGGTTTTGAAAATTTAGGATATTGAACGGGTATGCTTTGAAGCACTTTTTCTGCCCGATCTATAACTTTCTTCGAATCCTCGTCTTGATATAAGCCATTAATAAGAGTTCGCTTCTGGCTCGAGCTAAATTTGTCAAAAACAAGATAAGTTGATAGAACTATGAATCATTATTGAAGACTATTAGCTTAATTGCTTTTAGAATATTACAAATAAGGGGCAATAATTACAATAGAATATTATTACCTCACTTCTCCTTGAACAACTTAATTGCCCTGCTAGTGAACACAAGACAACTTTACTATTTAGTTTAGTTTAATTAAATAACAAAATTATGTATGAATGGACTGCAGTTTTCGGCAAAATGTTCACTATCAAATTCCTAATGGCACTTCATCAAATTATACTGTCATTATAATTTTACATTAATTTTGAAATAAGAATATATATTATTAAATAAGTTATTGAGAGGAACAAAATTGAACTTTCTACCAGTATAAGGACCATTGTGTGGAACGACCGACTTACCAGCCTTGATCGTTAGCCGTTGCTACAGAAGCGAGCGAGCTCCTGGAGAAGAAAATCAATATATCACTTATGGAGAGTCTTATCAATTGTCATGAGTACCAATTTGGCACAAAATATTAGTCATATAAATAGTTTTGTAAAGTAATATGACGTTTAGCGGTCATGAATTGATAAATAAGAAACAGAATGATATTCTCTCTCCCTCTCTCTCTCTTATTTTTCTAGTAAATCAAGGAGAAGTGAGGTAAAAATATTGTTAATCAAATAGAAGTGAGGTAAAAATATTGTATTGTAATCATTGCCCCTTATTTGTAATATTTTCAGAGCAATTAAGTTAATAGTCTATAATAATGATGCATAGTTGTATCAACTTATCTTGTTTTTGACAACTTTAGCTCGAGCGGGAGGAAGACTCTTATTGATAGCCTATATCAAGACGAGGATTCTAAGAAATCTGTTATAGATCGGGCAGAAAAAGTGCTTCAAAGCATACCAGTTCAATATCCTAAATTTTCAAAACCGATGGTTCAATCCAATATTTCCAACAGTTTTTGGTTGGTATGCATCTCATACTCTCCTAGTAAAACTATTTGCTTATTGGTTTTGTAGACAAAGTCATTATTATTGAATTAAAAATTTTCTTTTGTATTTATATCGAATATAGATATTATTAGTCGACTTCTGTAATTTGTACATGCCAAGTGAAGATGCTAAAGCTGTCTTGGTTGATGAAGCTGGCCAAGAGAGAGACACAACATATCTAGCAAAACACCATGGTCTGAGTGCTCGTTGGAAAAGGTTTGCAAGGGAGCATGAGCTTGTGAGAGGAGATATATTGGTATTTCATATGATCACACATTACATATTCAAGGTATTGTTTTTCTCATTTAGATACTTTGTTTGTACATGTTGAAGTTCCACCCTTAATATAATTCGATCGTGCATTTACTCATGCGTAACGGTTGACATATGTAAGGGTGGAACAAAGTATCTAAATGAGAAAAAAAATATCTTGAATATGTATGGTGCGGTCATCTGAAAGACCAATACATCTCTTTTCACGAGCTCATGCTCCGTCGCAAACCTTTTCCAACCAGCACTCAGACCATGGTGTTTTGCTAGATATGTCGTGTCCCTCTCTTGGCCAACTTCATCCACCAAGACGACTTTAACATTTTCACTCGGCATGCACAAATTACCAAAGTCGGCTGGTAATATCTATATTCGAAATAAATACAAAAGAATTTTTTTTAATTTAATAATGGCGACTTTGTCTACAAAACTAATAAACAAATACTTTTAAGGGGAGAGTATGAGATGCATACCAACCAAAAATTGTTGGAAACATTGGAGTGAACTATTGGTTTTGAAAATTTAGGATATTGAACGGGTATGCTTTGAAGCACTTTTTCTGCCCGATCTATAACTTTCTTCGAATCCTCGTCTTGATATAAGCCATTAATAAGAGTTCGCTTCTGGCTCGAGCTAAATTTGTCAAAAACAAGATAAGTTGATAGAACTATGAATCATTATTGAAGACTATTAGCTTAATTGCTTTTAGAATATTACAAATAAGGGGCAATAATTACAATAGAATATTATTACCTCACTTCTCCTTGAACAACTTAATTGCCCTGCTAGTGAACACAAGACAACTTTACTATTTAGTTTAGTTTAATTAAATAACAAAATTATGTATGAATGGACTGCAGTTTTCGGCAAAATGTTCACTATCAAATTCCTAATGGCACTTCATCAAATTATACTGTCATTATAATTTTTCATTAATTTTGACATAAGTATATATATTATTAAATAAGTTATTGAGGGGAACAAAATTGAACTTTCTACGAGTATAAGGACCATTGTGTGGAAAGACCGACTTACCAGCCTTGATCGTTAGCGTTGCTACGAAGCGAGCGAGCTCCTGGAGAAGAAAATCAATATATCACTTATGGAGAGTCTTATCATTGGTAATGCATGAGTACCAATTTAGCACAAAATATTAGTCATATAAATAGTTTTGTAAAGTAATATGACGTGAATTAAAAAATAAGAAACAGAATGATATTTCATCACACGCACTCTCTCTCTCTCTCCCTTTTGTCCTCTCTATAACACTTTATTTTTCCAGTAAATTTTTATATGATCTCGCGTGGTCTTGTATTTTTCTCAACTAATTTTCTCAATTATATAGAAAAACAACAAGGACAGTTCATTGATTCGTAGTCGTTTATAGTGGTTGCTTCATAGTGTTTCTTATTTGAAAATTAAAAAAATAGCTGGTATCTAATAGTTTTAATGCTTATAGTTTTTTGTTTGACAAAATAGTGATATTTGTGTTCTAGATAACTAATATAACAGCTGAACTGAGTTGAGGTGTTAAATTAATTGTGGGCACATAAACTATTTGAGTAATTGCAGCTAAGATATGTTAGCTTAGACTACAATTGGAGTGTTAAGGAAGGTGATTCAATGCTTTCCTGCAACCCTGACTTTTAGTAAGGGCAAGTTCAACTATGTCCTAGTACATTTTTATAAATATTATAAACTAAAAGGACACTAGTGATTTAACATCTCTATTCTGTATGTTAACTGAAACAATAATTCCTATATTCATTCCTCATTGAAATAATAAAAATTTATTTAAACTAGTAGTAGATGGAAAATAGTGGGGACAAAAAATGTATGAAGTTTAAACTAGTGAGGACCTTAAGCATAGAAAAGGAGGTAAATGAATATTTTAGTCCAAACAATGAAATAGAAGATGACTAGTGCTTACCTTGAAATAGGGGGTGTTGAGGTGGTCCAAGTGATTTAAGGAATCACTATGATACTCTTCGAATACTACTTTATATCACATTCCCTATATTTGAGCTTAGAAACTCATTTAGTAACAACAGGTTAAGCCTATGGAAAAATTCAAAGAGGTCTCAGCTAGAAATCATCTTAAAATTAAAGGGGATTTTTGTCCTTCTTGCAAGGCGAAGAAGAAAGACCAAGACATGAATGCATAAACCCATGTCACTTCATGATCTCTCTAGAAAATGGGAACAACAATGTGGAGATAAGAGGCATGTTATATAGGTCAAACCAGATATGTCTCTTGACATAAAGACCCAACCAAGAAACATATAGAAGTTTATGTGCATCTTATTAAAGGTTTCCACAACATGAAATTATATAACTTTAACAGCAGTGTGCTCATATTTGAATTCGTGTGCTCTACCCCCATCCCCCAATATGGAAAATTGTTTGCCTCTCCTCCTTGTTAAAGTTATAATCTTCATGTTGTGGAAACCTTTAATAAGATGCATAGAAACTTCTATATGTTCCTTGTTGGGTCTAGTAGTACTCACAATGATAGCAACCAGAATATCTATCCCCTTAATTATACCTTCAAAGTTATAATGCTCCTCTGTGTCTGCCTTGTAAAAAAATCATTCACAAATTTATTCCTAGGTTTCTCTCAGCCTTGCCTATTTGTAATGCTTCCCCTTCTTAAGGATCTCATTCAAACAATTAATATATGAAGTCTTTACTAATTGTCTTTTTTAACATAGAAATTGTTGTTAAATCTACAAATTATATTGCCCGTAATTAAACACCATTGGCTCTCATTTAGGCGTTATTTCAGTTGTCTACAACACAATGTACCTATGATGTGATTTGTCAAACAACACAACACAAGCATTAGAAATACTAGATAACCATTATATTTCTATTTTCATATAAGAAATACTCTAATATAACTACAACTATTATAAGCCACTACTAATCAACTCAACATATTGGAATCCACATATCCAATAATAAGCACCATGGATCTAACCTGATAGGAACAACACAAATTCACTTGTGTCAATTGCGATGTCAATACGTGGCGTACATTCAACTGCTCCTCAATTTTTAGGCTTACTCAGTGTACACTTTATAAAAATGGCAACCCTTGTAGCAATTTCATTTTTTTTTGACAAGGTGATGATTTCTGTTGGAGTGTCCGCCCCTATCGGGGCCAAAACACTACTAAAACTAGGCAGAGAACTCCTATATATTTGCCTTTTGTGTTTTTTAGGGTTAAAACTGCAACCGCAAGACTGGGCCGTGTTTTTTTAGGGTTAAAACGCCAGCCCACTCTAGCTTATATTTTAAATAATATTTGTTAAATTTAATTTATATTATTTATGAATATATATCATTTATTTAATTAAATTTTCTCATTAATTATATATTGTATCTTTTATTTAATAAAATAGATCATAAGTACGCTATTTAATAAATAATTTTGTTTAATATACATCTTATTTGATTTTGAGATAATTTTACTACTTTTTTTTTCACTTATTAGAAATAATAATATACTAGAAGAGTATTTTTATAATTTTGAATCAAAATATTAAATCATACATTTATATAATTATTAATATCACCATTTAAATAAATTTAGAATACTGGTTAATTACGTATTGTAATGTTCATTAGTAAAGATCAAAAATAGACATGGCATATTACATATAAGAAATATAGATTAAATTTAAAGATAAATAAAAATATATGAAATATTCAATACAGAATAATAGACCCTTAATACAGATATACTTATATGTGTGTGTATTATAGAAAGTCATAAGCACGATAAATTATGAATTAATTTAATAGAATTTAAAATTATAAAATACCCATTTACAAGCATTATATGTTGTATTTTAGAATATAGTAAGCATGCCTTTTGTTTTGTATAAGTATTTGGATTTTCTCCTTCAAGTAAGATAAAAAATTGAGAAAATAAACAAATGATATACATTGCAAATATATTAATTTATGTATAATGTGTAATTTGTTAAGTTTTTTTTACATACATACTCTGGTGGTGGAGACATAATCACAATTGTCCTCCTCTTTTCATTACAAGCATAATACACATTTTGCATTAAAATATGATCCTTTTAGCAGATTGATTATTTTATATATAGAATATTTATTATTTATATTTATTAAGTAAAAATATAATATAGAATTAATGAGTGTTTTAAATTTATTTAAATAAAGATATAAATATTTTTAAATGATATAAATTATATTTGAAAATTATAATGTAAAATTTATTAGTTCTAAAAACTATCATATAAAAGGACACCAATAAATATTGGCTTACACCCTTATACACTACTTAAACACTATCCCATTTTTAGGAGCTGCATTACCCAACTTTTCTTTCCTTCTTCTGTTTGTTTTGTTTTATTCTTCTGTTTGTTTTGTTTTATCAACGTACTTTTTAGTATATTAATTCTTTCAATAAATATTTTGACATTCTAAAAATATTTTGACATTCCAATTTCACTAAAATATATTTTGACACTCCAATTTTTCTTATTTACTTACAAATTTTAATTTTAAAAATTAATTTTTTTTATAAAATATATAAATATATAAATAAATATATAATATATGAAATTTATATAAATTAATATAAAATATATTAATTAATATAAAATATATAAATTTTAATTTCTATAAAATATATAAATTTCCTTAAATAAATCTTGTATCGCCTATGTATAACTTATAATTAAAAAATATTAAATTTGTTACATAATTATCATAATTTATTCATATCAGAATAAAATTCTTCCTGCCCAAAGATAATTCCTCAAAAATTATTTTATTTTTCTTTTGATAGGATCTAAAATAATTTTTTTTATTTTTAAACTTCAGCATGTTTTTACATTTTCTAATGTGATCCTAACTTCTTAAATCAGTGATTCTGGCATCAGTAATACTCTGCAATTGTCTCTGCTCAGTTTGTTGTGTTGTTCTCTAAGGATTGAACTTTATATTATTCAGCAAGAAAATTTGCTAATTGGGATGAAAGATCTAGGCAAGGAAGTCATGTATTATGCTACATATTCATCCACTGAACTAAGCTATATTCATACAACTGAACTAAGCTACAGCCTACAAACACCAACCAAACAAACCAACTAAAAAACTTTCCTACCTGCACTTCCAGAAACAGAACCAGAACTCCTCCCAGACAAAATTCCTCCACATGCCCACTCTACTAAAACCAACAGAGCTCCATCCTCCACAATCATGCACATCTGAGTACAAAGTGCCAACACAGAAATAAATTAAAAAACAAACAACTGAAGCCACAGAAATTCACACCTCCTGTCACAGAAACCATCTGCACCCCCATCCAACTAAGATCACCTAAAATAAATACCTCTCCCCAATACTGAATAACTGGTCCATAATAACCAGTGACCCAAAAAAAATAAAAACACCACCCAAGAAACTTTCTTAACTCCTAGCATTTTTTGACAGAATTTTGACGGACAAACAAAATCATTCTTAACTCCTGGGCACACTGAAAAGAATAACAAGCAAAACAAGAATCACAACTAAAATAAAATTTATTCTGCATTATGTTTGCAATCAAAGAACTACAAAAATATAAATAAAAACTCTAAGAAATCAGCACCTATTACAAAGAAATGCAAATGTATTGCTGATACAAATAGTAAGCTATAGTCTTCTTCCAATTTAACTATGAAACAATCTATTAAATCTTTTATAAATCCTGGGCAGACGTCTCTTCTATTGCAGATTTAAAAGTCTCATCAGGAACAAGTTCCCTGACTTCAGCATCGTTATCGTCCTGCATTATACCTGTAGTAACATTAACATCATAAGAAATCAGAATTAGAAAGGTATGTTCTTCACGAAGAAAATACAATAAAATTAATGTAAGATAAAAAAAAACTCACCACCATTTGGCAAGTATGACATAAGCTCTTCACTTGGTACATTCAGATCTATTAAATTTGTTTTCTTGCAATTTTTTTTCCCACCGGTTTTGGGCTACAAAATCAAACAAATAGTATAATAAAAAAACAAATATACAAGGAAACTACATAAATATCAAGAAAATTTAGAAACATACCTTCTTCCTCAGATTTTTTTACAATTGTATCCACCTTAGACTGCTTCCTCTTCACTGAAGGGCGACCTTTGCATCTTTTCTTAATCGGAGAAAGAATAGTAGAACTCAGATTTGATGGCTTTTTACCTTCACTCCTCTCAGATTGCTTGTTGGTTGATATATTCTTGGAACAACCTTTATCATTAGTATCCCATTCCAACTCTAGTTTTTTAAATGTACCAACTAAGTGGTTGCATCTCTCTAAATTTTCAGCCGCCAAATCAACAATTCTATAGAATGCATCACAAACCATTTCATACATCCTTTTTCCTCAGTATCTTTCCATGTACTATATGTCACCTTAGTTCTACTATGACATCGCTTTACATTCTTTCTCCACCTTTTAAAATGTATTTACTTGAAATAGTAAAAACATTTTGCTTGAAAAGAAGCACCTTGATGATATGTCTACATATTATTCCCCGAAACTCAAAAAGACGACATTCACATTTTACCTCATACTCAAGTTCCATATCTTTAATGAAAACAACATTGTATTTTACAGTTCTTAGAGTTTGAGAATCACCTACATACTGGATCTCTTCCACTTGATAATTAAAAATAGCCTCATCGGACTGTAACAGCATGCATTCACAATACATTACATTTACAATCTCTTTTTGAAACTCTTTGAACTTGTCATTGGTATAATTCTCTTGAAATTGTTTTTCCATAGCATGAGGAGTAACAAAGGGAATTGTAGTACTTAATGAGCGAGTATCAGCATTAACTTCTTTTTCCACTTTATCTTTTAAAGCATTATCATACTTTTCCACAAATTCTCTTAAAGATGTTTTAGCATTAACATATCCATCAAAAAAAGCATTCATACTTTCACTTCTTTGTGTAGTGGACATTCCTGCCCAAAAACAATCTTTCACAAACATGAGATCCATCTATGTCTTCCCTCATACAATCCATTAAGCCAATCATTGTTTTCCAAATTGAATTTTGAAATCATGGAACTCCATCCAATTTCAAAAGTATCAATATCAATGGAATCATATACAACATTTTGTAGCTGAAACTTTATTGAATCGTATTCCTTATACCCTTTCAATTTTTCAGGAATCTTTTTCATAATGTGCCATAAACACCATCTATGACATGCCTTAGGAAAAACTTGCTCAATTGCATTTTGCATTGCTCTATCCTGATCAGTTATTATAGCATTAGGAGGATTACCAAACATGCAGGTGAGCCAAGTTCGAAATAACCACACAAATGTTATCGTGTCTTCATTTGAAACTAAACCACAACCAAGTAAAATTGACTAACCATGATGATTAACTCCTACAAAAGGCGCGAATGGCATATCATATTTGTTGGTCAAGTATGTCGTATCAAATGCCACGACATCTCTAAATTCTTTATATGCTGCTCTACATCGTGCATCAGCCCAAAATAAATTTTTTATCCTATTTTCATCATCAAGATCTATTGAGTAATAAAAATGGGAATCTATAGACTGGGCTTTGTTAAAATAATTTTGTAGCGCAACAGCATCACCCTCAGCCAACCTCAGTTTTCTTATTTCTCTCATATAATTCTCACAATCTTTTTTACTAAAAGGCATATTCTTGTGACCTCCATGTTCAACCACAAGAGCGTTGTAACTCTTATTCATCGGAATACCAGCTTCATCATATAAATAAGACTTCTCTTTGCATGTTTAGTCAATTTCCTATTACATCGAAAACGATGTGCTTTGCTTGGACTCAAATCATGATTGTGCTTATTATCAATTGAGTCACATGCCATTTATTATCCTCGTCCATCCTTTTCGCGCAAAGTCTTGCTTTACAATTTGTTTCACAACTGGTTTGGGTTTTAAGCTATCCACCACTTTTTGATTTGGTTCACCATAACGATGACAAGCAACTGTTAGATATGTATTAACCCCATCAATTTTAAAAATTGTATTTACCTCCCGAGGTGAGAGTTGTTTAGTGGTTTCGCCATCATTATTTTTCTCTTGCACTGATGATGACTCTGTTTCTCGTTCTCTTCATTTTCTTCTTGTTCTAAACACTGATTCTCAAACTCGGAATCCATTATCCTATACAAAAAACACAAAAAGGCTTATTAAAATCAAATAGAGGAGATGAAATAGCTTCAATGTTAACTAGTTGTATAACATGTGTGTGTAATTTTTTTGTTAGCAAGTGAAAATTAGTAGGAGATACCTGATAGTTGGAAGAGATGAGGGAAGAATCGGAGGAGATGATCAGAAGAAATTAGTACGCCAGAGAGAAGTGAGAGAGGTTAATATTAAAAGACCTATGTTTTCCTGATTAAACTAGAAGTATTAAAAATTAATTATAAAACAATATATAAAGTGATAAAGAAGTGGGTCATTATAACTCCAAAAAATAAGGTAGTGTTTAAGTAGTGTTTAAGGGTGTAAGCCATATTTATTGTTTCTCATAACATGTTGTGGCTATGCTTTCAAATAACATAATACTAAAATAACCGTTGTTTGAAGTAGTTATTAAATGAACTTTGGCACTCTTGCTTGACATCTATTCACAGTTGTCTATTTAGTCAAACCATTGCTTGTATTTGTTTCCAACAACAGTAATGTATATTAAAACTATTGTTTCTTTTACATTTCAACAAGCACTGTAAAACAATTGTGTTTCTTGTTCTAGTAAGGGTTCCTCAATTGTTGTCTCTCTCAATCACACGGAGTGATGTGAGATGACCACTTGATTCTATTTAAAATATAAAAATTTACAAAATATATATGTGAATTAAATATAATATGCAGAAGTAACAAGGTATTCAATATTTTAATATTTTTTATTGTATAGATTTAAATACCTCCTATATTTTTGCTTCTAAATAATTATATGAGATTACAAAATTTAAATATTTTAAATTTATAAAATAAATTCATGAATATTAAAAAATTGAGATATTCAACATTTGGTTATTTGGGATTTTTTAGTTTACAAATATCCGATAGATAGTCATTATTTTGTAAGTTTGTGAAATTACGAAATAAAAAATAAAATTCATATAATGCTCCGCTTGGTTAGTATATATATTATACGATTTAGTTTTAAAATTTCTAGGAGATTTTGTTGAGTTTTTCTCAATTTAATTTTGAAAAAAATTTGGTTGACAACTATATATACAATAAAATTTCCTGAAAATTATTATGTGCAAAATTATCTACCATAAAATATTTTAGATCATTGTTTACAAATTTAATATATAATACTGTTTTATTTGACATCATGTATATATGATATTAACTCTACTTTGGATTCACTTTCATTGACAATTTTCTTATATAGGAAGGGACCAATTTCAAGATAGGTCACATAAGCAGTGGCGTGAGAGGGCAAGAAGCCTTTCACAACACTTAAATTTTCTTTCTTTACCACTACAAATTTGGTTCTCAAACTTTATATATGACAAGTGTGTATACTAATACTTATTGAAGAAGATAGTTACTAACATCTTCTCTTTTTTTAATTCAAAAACAATATGGTTAAAAATTATATTACAAAGGTAATATGAACCGCATGTGTATGAAATTAGAAAATGTAGCTCAAAATTTGAATATTTTATATTATTGAAAATAAAATCCCCAACTTAGATTGTTGCATCTAATTTTGTGTGGGTGTTAGTTAATTCTCTATGAGTGGGCAATGCCCAAAAGACATATATGGTATGAAGTCAAGGTAATTGCTTGCAAAATAAGCAAAAGATATACCGTATATACATTGGAAACTCAATGTCATGTCAAAATCACAGACTATGGAGACCTCTAGTTTTGTGATGTTACATATATATGAAGTGACACCTTTGTTAACAGTTTAATAATTAATATATGTTGTAGTTCTCGATGCCTTTTGAGAGAATTTATGAGGTTAAAACACGAACCTATTCATCTTGCAGAATAATCTTTTTGGGCAGAAGGTGAATAGCTAATATGACTCCTTTATATAGTCACTTTAGTTAATGTTTCTACTTCACAAAGAATTTCTTTAATAATAATCAAATGATTAAGAGGAAATAATTATATCCAAGTTTATTTGAGATTTATGATACCTTTAAGGGGTAAGTAATGGTAGTGACATCTTCTATTTGAGGGTTTACCAGCTTATACCAAGTTCTTCGGCATTTGTTTCCAAGCTTATATCAAGTTCTTCAATATCTGTTGCCGAGCTTGAACCTCATCCTCTATAAGTTTTGTGAACATGGTCATTATTCTCACCAACATCTTTCTAGTATTGCCAATCTTCCTCTTTGTTTTAATCACTTAATTATGGTGTTGTTTTCCTTTAATTAATTTTTGGATATTTTTTTTCTGAATTTAAGCAAGTGCTTGGTAGTTTTTATGTTGATTTTAAAGTGTTGTGTTGACAACAAGACATGGTTATTTATGTTTGTTTTATGTTAAGTTATTTATTTGGGAAATTTGGATATTTTGTTTTATTTGTTAATATTCTTCGTTATATTGGTTATTCCAAGTTGTGTCCACATGTAAACATATTCACGCCGAGTAATACTCTTGAAATTAGTGGGTAATCATCAAAAAATGGGAGATTGTGAATCCTAAGTTTTCGGGCGTGTGGTGGGCTTGTGTATTACAAGTTGTTTTATTTGGGTCAGTATATTTTTCCTTATTTTTGTATTTAATTGGGACTTGATGTGATTTTCGAAAAAGGCTCGTGTTGTCACGGGTTGCCATATTTGGTATTCAAAA